>NC_140664.1:139504918-139543344 GCF_054131305.1 Coturnix japonica | reverse complement strand
TAGTCCCCCCCCCATTCTCAGCCCCCCCCCATCCTCAGCCCCCACCCCATCCTTAGCCCCCCCCCCATTCTCAGCCCCCCCCCATCCTCAGCCCCCCCCCCATTCCTTGTCCCCCCCCCCAACTCATTGCCCCCCCCCCACAACTCATTGCCCCCCCCCAACTCATTGCCCCCCCCCCATTCTTAGTCCCCCCCCCCCCCCCATACACTGTGTAACCCCCCCCCATCATTAGCCCCCCCCCCCCACCTCTTAGCCATGATGACGTATCGATCCACCGGAGCTCCTAAAGCTTAGCCCCCCCCCCCATTCTTAGCCCCCCCCCCATTCTTAGCCCACCCCCCAACTCTTTGCCCCCCTCCCCATTCTTAACCCCCCCCATTCTCAGCCCCCCCCCCCATCCTCTTAGCCCTCCTCCCCCATTCTCAGCCCCCCCATTCTTAGCCCCCCCCCATTCTTAGCCCCCCCCATTCTTTGCCCCCCCCATTCTTAGCCCCCCCCCATTCTTTGCCCCCCCCCCATTCCTTGTCCCCCCCCAACTCATTGCCCCCCCCCATTCCTTGTCCCCCCCAACTCATTACCCCCCCCATTCTCAGCCCCCCCAACTCATTGCCCCCCCCCATTCCTTGTCCCCCCCCAACTCATTGCCCCCCCCATTCCTTGTCCCCTCCCAACTCATTGCCCCCCCCATTCCTTGTCCCCCCCAACTCATTACCCCCCCAATTCCTAGTCCCCCCCCAACTCATTGCCCCCCCCAACTCATTGCCCCCCCCCCATTCCTTGTCCCCCCCCCAACTCATTGCCCCCCCCATTCTTAGCCCCCCCCCCCCCATACACTGTGTACCCCTCCCCCCCCCGTTCTTAGACCCCCCCCCATTCTCAGCCCCCCCCCAACTCTTTCCCCCCCCCCATTCTTAGCCCCCCCCAACTCTTTGCCTCCCCTCATTCTTAGACCCCCCCCATTCTTAGCCCCCCCCCCAACTCTTTGCCCCCCTCCCCATTCTTAGCCCCCCCCATTCTTAGCCCCCCCCCCATTCTTTGCCCCCCCCCCATTCTTAGACCCCCTCCCATTCTCAGCCCCCCCCCATTCTTAGCCCCCCCCCCCAACTCTTTCCCCCCCCCCCATTCTCAGCCCCCCCTAACTCTTTGCCTCCCCCCATTCTTAGACCCCCCCCCCATTCTTAGCCCCCCCCCCATTCTTTGCCCCCCCCCCCATTCTTAGACCCCCCCCCATTCTTAGCCCACCCCCCAACTCTTAGCCCCCCCCATTCTTAGCCCCCCCCCAACTCTTTCCCCCCCCCATTCTCAGCCCCCCCAACTCTTTGCCTCCCCCCATTCTTAGCCCCCCCCCCCCCCCATACACTGTGTAACCCCCCCCCATCCTCAGCCCCCCCCCACCTCTTAGCCATGATGACGTATCGATCCACCGGAGCCCCCAGAGCCGCGTTGATGCTCCGCACCGTGTTGATGTTGCGGAACACGAGTAACATGGGGCGGGGTAAGGACCGAAGGACCTTCATGACGTCCCCGAACCTTTGGGCCGCCATGTCCCGCATGTAACGAGACTCAGCGCCCGTCAGAACGTTACCCAGGGACAGGGGGCCCACGAGAGACAGGGGGCGCTGCAGCAGGAGCTCGCAGAATAGCAAGTAGTCTGGGGGATATAGGGGGATATAGGGGGTTAGGGGAGGGGGGAATATAGGGGGTTAGGGGGCTATAAAGGGAGGTTATGGGGCTATAAAGGGAGATTATGGGGCTATAAAGGGAGATTATGGGGCTATAAAGGGAGATTATGGGGCTATAAAGGGAGATTATGGGGCTATAAAGGGAGGTTATGGGGCTCTGGAGGGAGGTTATGGGGCACAGGGATAGGGGGCGCTGCAGCAGGAGCTCGCAGAATAGGAAGTAGTCTGGGGGATATAGGGGGGATATATGGGGTTAAATGTGGGATTATGGGGCAATGGGGGGAATATATGGGGTTAAATGTGGGATTATGGGGCACTGGGGGGAATATATGGGGTTAAATGTGGGATTATGGGGCACTGAAGTGGGATTATGGGGGAAAATATGGGATTATATGGGGAAAAAGTGGGATTATGGGGAGCTGAAGTGGGATTATGGGGCACTGGAGGGAGGTTATGGGGCCAAAAGTGGGATTATGGGGTGCTGAAGTGGGATTATAGGGATGAAAGTGGGATTATGGGGCAATGGGGGGAGATTATGGGGATAAAAGTGGGATTATGGGGCAATGGACTGAGATTATGGGGATAAAAGTGGGATTATGGGGCACTAGAGGGAGGTTATGGGGCACAGGGGTGGGATTATGGGGCACTGGAGGGAGGTTATGGGGCACAGGGATAGGGGGCGCTGCAGCAGGAGCTCGCAGAATAGGAAGTAATCTGGGGGATATAGGGGGGATATAGGGGGTTATGGGGCTATAAAGGGAGATTATGGGGCTATAAAGGGAGGTTATGGGGCAATAGAGTGGGATTATGGGGGAAAAGGTGGGATTATATGGGTTAAAAGTGGGATTATGGGGTTAAAAGTGGGATTATGGGGCTATAAAGGGAGATTATGGGGCACAGGGGTGGGATTATGGGGGAAAATATAGGATTATATGGGTCAAAAGTGGGATTATGGGGCACTGAAGTGGGATTATGGGGGAAAATATGGGATTATATGGGGGATATAGGGGGGATATAGGGGGTTAGGGGGCTCTGGAAGGAGGTTATGGGGTATTGAAGTGGGATTATGGGGCTCTGGAGGGAGGTTATGGGGCACAGGAGTAAGATTATGGGGCCAAAAGTGGGATTATGGGGCACTAGAGGGAGGTTATGGGGCACTGAAGGGAGGTTATGGGGTGCTGAAGTGGGATAATGGGGTGCTAAAGTAGGGTTATGGGGGAAATAGTGGGATTATGGGGCACTGAAGTGGGATTATGGGGCCAAAAGTGGGATTATGTGGCACTGGAGGAAGGTTATGGGGCACAGGGGTGGGATTATGGGGCACTAGAGGGAGGTTATGGGGCACAGGGGTGGGATTATGGGGCACTAGAGGGAGGTTATGGGGCACAGGGGTGGGATTATGGGGCACTGGAGGGAGGTTATGGGGCACAGGGGTGGGATTATGGGGCACTGGAGGAAGGTTATGGGGCACAGGGGTGGGATTATGGGGCACTGGAGGGAGGTTATGGGGGAAAAAGTGGGATTATGGGGCACTGGGGGGAGATTATGGGGTTAAATGTGGGATTATGGGGCAATGGGGGGAATATATGGGGTTAAATGTGGGATTACGGGGCAATGGGGGGAATATATGGGGTTAAATGTGGGATTACGGGGCAATGGGGGGAATATATGGGGTTAAATGTGGGATTATGGGGCACTGAAGTGGGATTATGGGGGAAAATATGGGATTATATGGGTTAAAAGTGGGATTATGGGGCACTGGATTATGGCCCAAGTTGCCCAATGACTGCGGGCCCACCAGGAATAGGGGGCGCTGCAGCAGGAGCTCGCAGAATAGGAAGTAATCTGGGGGATATAGGGGGGATAGAGGGGGTTAAATGTGGGATTATGGGGCAATGGGGGGAATATATGGGGTTAAATGTGGGATTACGGGGCAATGGGGGGAATATATGGGGTTAAATGTGGGATTATGGGGCAATGGGGGGAGATTATGGGGTTAAATGTGGGATTACGGGGCAATGGGGGGAATATATGGGGTTAAATGTGGGATTACGGGGCAATGGGGGGAATATATGGGGTTAAATGTGGGATTACGGGGCAATGGGGGGAGATTATGGGGGAAAAAGTGGGATTATGGGGCAATGGAGGGAGATTATGGGGCACAGGAGTGGGATTATGGGGCCAAAAGTGGGATTATGGGGGAAAAAGTGGGATTATATGGGGGGAAATGTGGGATTATGGGGCACTGGAGGGAGATTATGGGGCACAGGAGTGGGATTATGGGGGGAAAAGTGGGATTATGGGGGGAAATATGGGATTATATGGGGGAAAATGTGGGATTATGGGGCACTGGAGGGACGTTATGGGGCATTGAGTGGGATTATGGGGCCAAAAGTGGGATTATGGGGCTCTGGAGGGAGGTTATGGGGATAAGAGTGGGATTATGGGGGGAAAAGTGGGATTATATGGGGTTAAATGTGGGATTACGGGGCAATGGGGGGAGATTATGGGGTTAAATGTGGGATTACGGGGCAATGGGGGGAATATATGGGGTTAAATGTGGGATTACGGGGCAATGGGGGGAATATATGGGGTTAAATGTGGGATTATGGGGCAATGGGGGGAATATATGGGGTTAAATGTGGGATTACGGGGCAATGGGGGGAATATATGGGGTTAAATGTGGGATTACGGGGCAATGGGGGGAATATATGGGGTTAAATGTGGGATTATGGGGCAATGGGGGGAATATATGGGGTTAAATGTGGGATTATGGGGCAATGGGGGGAATATATGGGGTTAAATGTGGGATTATGGGGCACTGAAGTGGGATTATGGGGGAAAATATGGGATTATATGGGGAAAAAGTGGGATTATGGGGCACTGAAGTGGGATTATGGGGCACTGGAGGGAGGTTATGGGGCCAAAAGTGGGATTATGGGGTGCTGAAGTGGGATTATAGGGATGAAAGTGGGATTATGGGGCAATGGGGGGAGATTATGGGGATAAAAGTGGGATTATGGGGCAATGGACTGAGATTATGGGGATAAAAGTGGGATTATGGGGCACTAGAGGGAGGTTATGGGGCACAGGGGTGGGATTATGGGGCACTGGAGGGAGGTTATGGGGCACAGGGATAGGGGGCGCTGCAGCAGGAGCTCGCAGAATAGGAAGTAGTCTGGGGGATATAGGGGGGATATAGGGGGTTAGGGGGCTATAAAGGGAGATTATGGGGCTATAAAGGGAGATTATGGGGCTATAAAGGGAGGTTATGGGGCTATAAAGGGAGGTTATGGGGCTATAAAGGGAGATTATGGGGCTATAAAGGGAGATTATGGGGCTATAAAGGGAGATTATGGGGCTATAAAGGGAGTTATGGGGCTATAAAGGGAGATTATGGGGCTATAAAGGGAGATTATGGGGCTATAAAGGGAGATTATGGGGGAAAAAGTAAGATTATGGGGCACTGAAGTGGGATTATGGGGGAAAATATGGGATTATGGGGCACTGAAGTGGGATTATGGGGCCAAAAGTGGGATTATGGGGCACTGAAGGGAGGTTATGGGGCATTGAAGTGGGATTATGGGGCACTGAAGTGGGACTATGGGGGAAAATATGGGATTATATGGGGGAAAAAGTGGGATTATGGGGCACTGAAGTGGGATTATGGGGTGATGAAGTGGGATTATGGGGGAAAAAGTGGGATTATATGGGGGAAAATGTGGGATTATGGGGGAAAATATGGGATTATATGGGTTAAAAGTGGGATTATGGGGCACTGAAGTGGGATTATGGGGTGATGAAGTGGGATTATGGGGCACTAGAGGGAGGTTATGGGGCATTGAAGTGGGATTATGGGGGAAATAGTGGGATTATGGGGAAAAATATGGGATTATATGGGGGAAAATGTGGGATTATGGGGCACTAGAGGGAGGTTATGGGGTACAGGGGTTGGATTATGGGGCACTAGAGGGAGGTTATGGGGCACAGGGATAGGGGGCGCTGCAGCAGGAGCTCGCAGAATAGGAAGTAATCTGGGGGATATAGGGGGATATAGGGGGTTAGGGGGCTATAAAGGGAGATTATGGGGCTATAAAGGGAGATTATGGGGCTATAAAGGGAGATTATGGGGCTATAAAGGGAGATTATGGGGCAATAGAGTGGGATTATGGGGGAAAAGGTGGGATTATATGGGTTAAAAGTGGGATTATGGGGTTAAAAGTGGGATTATGGGGCACTGGATGGAGGTTATGGGGCACAGGGGTGGGATTATGGGGGAAAATATAGGATTATATGGGTCAAAAGTGGGATTATGGGGCACTGAAGTGGGATTATGGGGGAAAATATGGGATTATATGGGGGATATAGGGGGGATATAGGGGGTTAGGGGGCTCTGGAAGGAGGTTATGGGGTATTGAAGTGGGATTATGGGGCTCTGGAGGGAGGTTATGGGGCACAGGAGTAAGATTATGGGGCCAAAAGTGGGATTATGGGGCACTAGAGGGAGGTTATGGGGCACTGAAGGGAGGTTATGGGGCATTGAAGTGGGATTATGGGGATAAAAGTGGGATTATGGGGCACTGGAGGGAGGTTATGGGGCACAGGGGTGGGATTATGGGGCACTAGAGGGAGGTTATGGGGCACAGGGATAGGGGGCGCTGCAGCAGGAGCTCGCAGAATAGGAAGTAATCTGGGGGATATAGGGGGGATATAGGGGGTTAGGGGGCTATAAAGGGAGATTATGGGGCTATAAAGGGAGGTTATGGGGCAATAGAGTGGGATTATGGGGGAAAAGGTGGGATTATATGGGTTAAAAGTGGGATTATGGGGTTAAAAGTGGGATTATGGGGCTATAAAGGGAGATTATGGGGCACAGGGGTGGGATTATGGGGGAAAATATAGGATTATATGGGTCAAAAGTGGGATTATGGGGCACTGAAGTGGGATTATGGGGGAAAATATGGGATTATATGGGGGATATAGGGGGAATATAGGGGGTTAGGGGGCTCTGGAAGGAGGTTATGGGGTATTGAAGTGGGATTATGGGGCTCTGGAGGGAGGTTATGGGGCACAGGAGTAAGATTATGGGGCTAAAGTGGGATTATGGGGCACTAGAGGGAGGTTATGGGGCACTGAAGGGAGGTTATGGGGTGCTGAAGTGGGATTATGGGGTTAAAAGTGGGATTATGGGGCACTAGAGGGAGGTTATGGGGCACAGGGGTGGGATTATGGGGCACTAGAGGGAGGTTATGGGGCACAGGGATAGGGGGCGCTGCAGCAGGAGCTCGCAGAATAGGAAGTAGTCCGGGGGATATAGGGGGATATAGGGGGTTAGGGGGCTATAAAGGGAGATTATGGGGCTATAAAGGGAGATTATGGGGCTATAAACGGAGATTATGGGGCTATAAAGGGAGATTATGGGGCTATAAACGGAGATTATGGGGCTATAAAGGGAGATTATGGGGCTATAAAGGGAGATTATGGGGCTATAAAGGGAGGTTATGGGGGAAAATATGGGATTATGGGGCGCTGAAGTGGGATTATGGGGGAAAATATGGGATTATGGGGCGCTGAAGTGGGATTATGGGGCAATAGAGTGGGATTATGGGGCACTGGAGGGAGGTTATGGGGCAATAGAGTGGGATTATGGGGTTAAAAGTGGGATTATGGGGCACTAGAGGGAGGTTATGGGGAACTGGAGGGAGATTATGGGGATAAAAGTGGGATTATGGGGTGCTGAAGTGGGATTATAGGGGAAAAAGCAGGATTATGGGGCAATGGGGGAAGATTATGGGGCACAGGGGTGGGATTATGGGGATCTGGAGGGAGATTATGGGGGAAAAAGTGGGAATATGGGGCAATGGAGTGATCTTATGGGGCATTGAAGTGGGATTATGGGGTGCTGAAGTGGGATTATGGGGTATTGAAGTGGGATTATGTGGCACTGGAGGGAGGTTATAGGGGAGAAAAACGGGATTATGGGGGAAGAAGTGGGATTATGGGGGGAAAAATGGGATTATGGGGCACTGGAGAGAGGTTATGGGGCACAGGGGTGGGATTATGGGGCACTGGCGGGAGGTTATGGGGGAATAAGTAAGATTATGGGGCACTGAAGTGGGATTATGGGGCACTGGAGGGAGGTTATGGGGCACTGAAGGGAGGTTATGGGGTATTGAAGTGGGATTATGAGGTTAAAAGTGGGATTATGGGGCACTGGAGGGAGGTTATGGGGTGCAGGGGTGGGATTATGGGGCACTGGAGGGAGGTTATGGGACACAGGGGTGGGATTATGGGGCAATGGACTGAGATTATGGGGATAAAAGTGGGATTATGGGGCACTGGAGGGAGGTTATGGGGCACAGGGGTGGGATTATGGGGCAATGGACTGAGATTATGGGGATAAAAGTGGGATTATGGGGCACTGGAGGGAGGTTATGGGGCACAGGGGTGGGATTATGGGGCACTGGAGGGAGGTTATGGGGCACAGGGGTGGGATTATGGGGCACTGGAGGGAGGTTATGGGGGATAAAGTGGGATTATGGGGCACTGGAGGGAGGTTATGGGGCACAGGGGTGGGATTATGGGGCACTAGAGGGAGGTTATGGGGGATAAAGTGGGATTATGGGGCACTGGAGGGAGGTTATGGGGCACAGGGGTGGGATTATGGGGTTAAAAGTGGGATTATGGGGCACTGGAGGGAAATTATGGGGATAAAAGTGGGATTATGGGGGGCTGAAGTGGGATTATGGGGCACTGGAGTGAGATTATGGGGAAAAATATGGGATTATGGGGGGCTGGAGGGAGGTTATGGGGATAAAAGTGGGATTATGGGGCCAAAAGTGTGATTATGGCCCTAGCAAATGAGATTAGGACCCCCAGAAATGGGAATAAGACCCCCAGAAGTGGGATTAGGACCCCTAGAATTGGGATTATGGCCCCTGATAATGGGATTATGGCCCCTGATAATGGGATTATGGCCCCAATAATGGGATTATGGCCCCTGATAATGGGATTATGGCCCCTGATAATGGGATTATGGCCCCTAATAATGGGATTATGGTCCCTGATAATGGGATTATGGCCACCGTTAATGGGATTATGGCCCCCAATAATGGGATTATGGTCCCCGATAATGGGATTATGGCCCCGATAATGGGATTATGGCCCCCAATAATGGGATTATGGCCTCTGTTAATGGGATTATGGCCCCAGGAAATTGGATTATGTTCCCCATAAACGGGATTATGGCCCCGATAATGGGATTATGGTCCCCGATAATGGGATTATGGCCCCCAATAATGGGATTATGGCCCCTGATAATGGGATTATGGCCCCCGATAATGGGATTATGGCCCCTGATAATGGGATTATGGCCCCTGATAATGGGATTATGGCCCCAGGAAATTGGATTATGTTCCCCATAAATGGGATTATGGCCCCCAATAATGGGATTATGGCCCCCGATAATGGGATTATGGCCACTGATAATGGGATTATGGCCCCCGATAATGGGATTATGGCCCCTGATAATGGGATTATGGCCCCTGATAATGGGATTATGGCCCCCGATAATGGGATTTTGGCCCCAATAATGGGATTATGGTCCCCGATAATGGGATTATGGCCCCTGCTAATGGGATTATGGCCCCTGATAATGGGATTATGGCCCCTGATAATGGGATTATGGCCCCCGATAATGGGATTATGGCCCCTGATAATGGGATTATGGCCCCCGATAATGGGATTATGTCCCTCAATAATGGGATTATGGCCCCCGATAATTGGATTATGGCCCCTGTTAATGGGATTATGGCCCCTTATAATGGGATTATGGCCCTCGATAATGGGATTATGTCCCTCGATAACGGGATTATGGCCCCCGATAACGAGATTATGGCCCCTGATAATGGGATTATGGCCCCCGATAATGGGATTATGGCCCCCGATAATGGGATAATGTCCCTCAATAATGGGATTATGGCCCCCGATAATTGGATTATGGCCCCTGTTAATGGGATTATGGCCCCTTATAATGGGATTATGGCCCCCGATAATGGGATTATGTCCCTCGATAACGGGATTATGGCCCCCGATAACGAGATTATGGCCCCGATAATGAGATTATGGCCCCTGATAATGGGATTATGGTCCCAAATAATGGGATTATGACCCCTGATAATGGGATTATGGCCCCCGATAATGGGATTATGGCCCCCATTAATGGGATTATGGCCCCCGATAATGGGATTATGGCCCCCATTAATGGGATTATGGCCCCCGGAAATTGGATTATGTTCCCCATAAATGGGATTATGGCCCCAAATAATGGGATTATGTCCCCCGATAATGGGATTATGGCCCCAATAATGGGATTATGGCCCCCGATAATCGGATTATGTCCCCAGATAATGGGATTATGGCCCCGATAATGGGATTATGGCCCCTGATAATGGGATTATGGCCCCTGATAATGGGATTATGGCCCCCGATAATGGGATTTTGGCCCCTGATAATGGTATTATGGCCCCTGATAATGGGATTATGGCCCCCGATAATGGGATTATGGCCCCTGATAATGGGATTATGGCCCCCAATAATGGGATTATGGCCCCCGATAATGGGATTTTGGCCCCTGATAATGGGATTATGGCCCCTGTTAATGGGATTATGGCCCCGGATAATGGTATTATGGCCCCCGATAATGGGATTATGGCCCCTGATAATGGGATTATGGCCCCTGATAATGGGATTATGGCCCCCGATAATGGGATTATGGCCCCTGATAATGGGATTATGGCCCCTGATAATGGGATTTTGGCCCCCGATAATGGGATTATGGCCCCTGATAATGGGATTATGGCCCCTGCTAATGGGATTATGGTCCCCGATAATGGGATTATGGCCCCAAATAATGGGATTATGTCCCCCGATAACGAGATTATGGCCCCGATAATGGGATTATTGCCCCTGATAATGGGATTATGGCCCCAGGAAATTGGATTATGTTCCCCATAAATGGGATTATGTCCCCCGATAATGGGATTATGGACCCTGATAATGGGATTATGGCCCCTGTTAATGGGATTATGGCCCCAGGAAATTGGATTATGTTCCCCATAAATGGGATTATGGCCCCCGATAACGAGATTATGGCCCCGATAATGGGATTATGGCCCCAATAATGGGATTATGGCCCCTGATAATGGGATTATGGCCCCCGATAATGGGATTATGGCCCCCGGAAATTGGATTATGTTCCCCATAAATGGGATTATGGCCCCCGATAATGGGATTATGGCCCCCAATAATGGGATTATGGTCCCCGATAATGGGATTATGGCCCCTGATAATGGGATTATGGCCCCCGATAATGGGATTTTGGCCCCCGATAATGGGATTATGGCCCCTGATAATGGGATTATGGTCCCCGATAATGGGATTATGGCCCCAAATAATGGGATTATGTCCCCCGATAACGAGATTATGGCCCCGATAATGGGATTATTGCCCCTGATAATGGGATTATGGCCCCTGTTAATGGGATTATGGCCCCAGGAAATTGGATTATGTTCCCCATAAATGGGATTATGGCCCCCGATAACGAGATTATGGCCCCGATAACGGGATTATGGCCCCAATAATGGGATTATGGCCCCTGATAATGGGATTATGGCCCCCGATAATGGGATTATGGCCCCTGATAATGGGATTATGGCCCCCGGAAATTGGATTATGTTCCCCATAAATGGGATTATGGCCCCCGATAACGAGATTATGGCCCCGATAATGGGATTATGGCCCCCGATAATGGGATTATGGCCCCTGATAATGGGATTATGGCCCCAGGAAATTGGATTATGTTCCCCATAAATGGGATTATGGCCCCCGATAATGGGATTATGGCCCCAATAATGGGATTATGACCCCCGATAATTGGATTATGGCCCCTGATAATGGGATTATGGCCCCTGTTAATGGGATTATGGCCCCAGGAAATTGGATTATGTTCCCCATAAATGGGATTATGGCCCCCGATAATGGGATTATGTCCCTCGATAACGGGATTATGGCCCCAATAATGGGATTATGGCCCCCGATAATTGGATTATGGCCCCTGCTAATTGGATTATGGCCCCTGCTAATGGGATTATGGCCCCTGATAATGGGATTATGTCCCTCGATAACGGGATTTTGGCCCCTGTTAATGGGATTATGGTCCCCGATAATGGGATTATGGCCCCAAATAATGGGATTATGGCCCCCGATAATGGGATTACGTCCCACCTTTGACCCCCAACGTGGCCGAATGCCTCTTCATGCCTTTCTCATCCCGTAGCACCACAGCCCGCCACAGCTGGCACAGCGCGCCACGATCCCTTGGGGTGGGGGGGAGGGAAAAGGGGAGGGGCGTTATGTCCCCATGGGTCACCCCCCGGACCCCCCCCCACCCCCCCTTGCCCCCATGTCCCACCTCTCACTCAGGGTCTCATAGAGTCCATGGTCCAGCAGCACCAACATATCTCCCCCATCTCCCCCCATATCTCCCCCATCTCCCCCCATATCTCCCCCATCTCCCCCCATATCTCCCCCATCTCCCCCCATATCTCCCCCATCTCCCCCCATATCTCCCCCATCTCCCCCCATATCTCCCCCATCTCCCCCATATCTCCCCCATATCCCCCCATATCCCCCCCATCTCCCCCCATATCTCCCCCCATCTCCCCCCATATCCCCCCCATCTCCCCCCATATCTCCCCCCATCTCCCCCCATATCCGCCCCATCTCCCCCCATATACCCCCCATCTCCCCCCATATCTCCCCCATTTCCCCCCATATCTCCCCCATCTTCCCCCATATACCCCCCATTTCCCCCCATATCTCCCCCATCTCCCCCCATATCCGCCCCATCTCCCCCCATATCTCCCCCATCTCCCCCCATATCTCCCCCATCTCCCCCCATATCCCCCCCATCTCCCCCCATATCTCCCCCCATCTCCCCCCATATCCACCCCATCTCCCCCCATATCTCCCCCATTTCCCCCCATATCTCCCCCATCTTCCCCCATATACCCCCCATTTCCCCCCATATACCCCCCATCTCCCCCCATATCCCCCCCATCTCCCCCCATATCTCCCCCATCTCCCCCCATATCTCCCCCATTTCCCCCCATATCTCCCCCATCTCCCCCCATATACCCCCCATCTCCCCCCATATCTCCCCCATCTCCCCCCATATCCGCCCCATCTCCCCCCATATACCCCCCATATCCCCCCATATCTCCCCCCATCTCCCCCCATATCCCCCCCATCTCCCCCCATATCTCCCCCATCTCCCCCCATATCTCCCCCATCTCCCCCCATATCTCTCCCATTTCCCCCCATATCTCCCCCATCTCCCCCCATATCCCCCCCATCTCCCCCCATATTGTCCCCATGTCCCACCTCTCACTCAGGGTCTCATAGAGTCCATGGTCCAGCAGCACCAACTGCGCGGTGCCATCGGGGCCGCGACGCACCAGCACTGGGTTGGGGGGGGGAGATATGGGGGGAGATGGGGGGTCACCATGATAAGGAGAAACCCCAATGACCCCCATATCCCCACCATGTTCATGTGGGGACCCCATAACCCCACATCCCCATGTCCCAATGACCCACCATGTCTCCATGTCCCCATATCCCCATGTCCCCATGTCCATGGAGGGACCCCATAACCCCACACCCCAATATCCCCATGTCCCCATGTCTCCATGGAGGGACCCCATAACCCCACACCCCAATATCCCCATGTCCCCATGTCTCCAAGGAGGGACCCCATAACCCCACACCCCAATATCCCCATGTCCCCCCATAACCCCACACCCCAATATCCCCATGTCCCCCCATAACCCCACACCCCAATATCCCCATGTCTCCATGGAGGGACCCCATAACCCCACACCCCAATATCCCCATGTCCCCCCATAACCCCACACCCCAATATCCCCATGTCCCCCCATAACCCCACACCCCAATATCCCCATGTCTCCAAGGAGGGACCCCATAACCCCACACCCCAATATCCCCATGTCCCCCCATAACCCCACACCCCAATATCCCCATGTCTCCATGGAGGGACCCCATAACCCCACACCCCAATATCCCCATGTCACCATGTCCCCCCATAACCCCACACCCCAATATCCCCATGTCCATGGAGGGACCCCATAACCCCACACCCCAATATCCCCATGTCCCCCCATAACCCCACACCCCAATATCCCCATGTCCCCCCATAACCCCACACCCCAATATCCCCATGTCCCCATGTCTCCATGAGGGGACCCCATAACCCCACACCCCCATGTCCCAATGTCCCCCCATCCCCATCCCCCCCATGTCCCATCTCCCCCCATCCCCATCCCATCCCTACACCCCCCCCAAATCCCCCCTACCCCCAAACCCCCCCATCCCCTCCAACCTTATCCCATCCCATCCCCACAACCCACCCCAAATCCCCCCATCCCCCCCAATCTAACCCCCAAATCCCCCCCCGTCTCCCCCCATCTCCATCCCATTCCCACTCCCCCCCCATGTCCCCCATATCCCCACCATGTCCATGGAGGGACCCCATAACCCCACATCCCCACGTCCCTACGTCCCCCCCATCCCCACCCCACAACCCCCCCAAATCCCCCCCATCCCCCACTTTCCCACCCCCATCCCCACCCCCAAATCCCCCCCCATCCCATTCCCACGCCCCCCCACATCCCCCCATTCCCACCCCCATCTCCCCCCCATAGTGTCCCCATAATGGCCCCATAATGACCCCATAGTGTCCCCATAATGTCCCTATAATGGCCCCATAGTGTCCCCATCATCTCCCCCCCATCCCATCCCCACATCCCCCCCAGCCTCCCCAAATCCCCCCATCTCCTCCATCCCCATCCCATGACATCCCCCCCCCCAAATTCCCCCTATCCCCCTCATCCCCATCCCCAAATCCCCCCCATCCCATCCCCACAACCCCCCACAATCCTCCCCATTCCCACCCCCAAATCCCCCCCATTTCCCCCCCATCCCAACAACCCCCCCCTCTCCCCCTTCTTCCCTACCCCCCATCCCCCCCCCAACCTCCCACCCCCCCCCATATCTCCCCATATCCCCCCCCATCCCCTCCACATCCCCCATCCCACCCCATATCTCTCCATATCCCCCCTCCCACTCCCCATATCCACCCCCTATATCTCCCCATATCCACCCCCATATCTCCCCACATCCCATCCCCATCCCCCCCCACATCCCCCTATATCCCACCCCCATCCCCCCAGCCCCATACAGTCCCGTACTGCCCCATACAGCCCCATATTGACCCCATACAGCCCCATATGGCCCCATATAGGCCCATACAGCCCCATACAGTCCCATACAGTCCCATACTGCCCCATATAGCCCCATATTGACCCCATACAGCCCCATATGGCCCCATATTGACCCCATACAGCCCCATATGGCCCCATATAGGCCCATACTGACCCCATACAGCCCCATATTGACCCCATATCTCTCCATATCCCCCCTCCCACTCCCCATATCCACCCCCATATCTCCCCACATCCCATCCCCATCCCCCCCCACATCCCCCTATATCCCACCCCCATCCCCACAACATCCCTTCCCCCCTATATCTCCCCATATCCCACCCCCCATCCCCCCCACAACCTCACTCATCCCCCCCCCCCACATCCCCAACCCCCCCCATCTCCCCACAACCCCCACCCCATATCCCAGCCCCATATCCCCCCCATGGCCATGTGGGGACCCCATAACCCCCATGTCCCAATATCCCCCCCAGCTTCCCCCTCCATATAGTGGGGATATGGGGGGAGAAGATGGGGGGGGACATTGGGACATGGGGGTGTGGGGTTATGGGGTCCCCATCCCCCACCCAAATTGTCCCCCATCCCCACCCCAAATCCCCCCCACAACCCCCAGTTGTATCTCCCCATATCCCACCTCCCATCGCCCCCACAACATCCCATCCCACCCCACATCCCCATTATCCCCCCCATATCTCCCCATATCCCACCCCCTATCCCCCCCCACATCCCCATCCCCCCCGTATCTCCCCATATCCCACCCCCTATTCCCCCCCACATCCCCATCCCCCCCATATCACCCCATATCCCACCCCCTATCCCCCCCCACATCCCCATCCCCCCCATATCTCCCCATATCCCACCTCCCACCCCCCTCCCCACATCCCCATCCCCCCCCACACCCCATATCCCCCCTCCCACTCCCTATATCCCCCCCATATCTCCCCATATCCCACCCCCATCCCCCCATCACCATCCCCCCCCCACATCTCCCCATATCCCACCCCCATCCCCCCTACCGCCCTCCATATCCCCCCATATCCCCATCCCCCCCCCATATCCCACCCCCCACCCCCAACCTCCCTCATCCCTCTACATCCCCAACCCCCCCCATATCTCCCCATATCCCACCCCCCATCTGCCCTACAACCTCCATCCCCCCCCACATCCCCATTATCCCCCCCATATCTCCCCATATCCCACCCCCATCCCACCCACATCCCCATCCCCCCCCATATCCCATCCCCAGCCACCCCATACCTCCCCATATCCCACCCCGCATCGCCCCCATATCCCCATCCCCCCCCATATCTCCCCATATCCCACCCCCATCTGCCCCACAACCTCCCCCATCCCCCCGCACATCCTCAACCCCCCCATCTCCCCATATCTCACCCCCCATCCCCCCCTACACCCCATATCCCCCCCATATCCCCATCGCCCCCCCATATCTCCCCATATCCCACCCCCAGCCCCCCAGTATCTCCCCATATCCCACCCCCATCTGCCCCACAACCTCCCCCATCCCCTCTACCTCCCCATCTCCCACCCCACAATCCCCCCACAACCTCCCATCCCACCCCACTCCCCATATCCCCCCCCATATCACCCCATATCCCACCCCCTATCCCCCCCATATCCCCATCCCCCCCATATCTCCCCGTATCCCACCACCCAGCCCCCCAACATCCCCACCCCATATCCCACCCCCCATGCCCCCCCATACACCCCACATCCCCATCCCCCCCACACCCCATATCCCCCCTCCCACTCCCTATATCCCCCTCCATATCTCCCCATATCCCACCCCCATCCCCCCCACATCCCCATCCCCCCATATCCCACCCCCATCCCCCCCACAACCTCCAATCCCCCCCATATCTCCCCATATCCCACCCCCCAACCCCCCAGCTCCCCATCCCCCCCCATATCTCCCCATATCCCACCCCCAGCCCCCCAGCCGCCCCATACCTCCCTATATCCCACCCCCCATCGCCCCCACAACATCCCATCCCACCCCACATCCCCATCCCTGCTATCACCCCATATCCCACCCCCATCCTCCCCACAACCTCCAATCCCCCCCATATCTCCCCATATCCCACCCCCAGCCCTCATCCCCCCCATATCCCTACCCCATATCCCATCATCCCCCCCACAACCCCCTCCAACCCCATATCTCCCCATATCCCACCCCCACCACCCAAACCCCATATCCCACCCCCCATATCCCACCCCATATCCCCCCCCCCCTCACCATTCCCTGGATGTGGGTCAGCGTGGATGAAGCCGGTGTAGAAGATTTGCTCTGCAAACACCCGGATCAACTTCCCAGCTACCTGCAGGGATGGGACAGCACGGCCCCATAGTGGCCCCATAGAGACCCCATAGCGGCCCCATAGAGACTCCATAGTGGCCCCATAGTGGCCCCATAGAGACCCCATAGCGGCCCCATAGAGAACCCATAATAGCCCCATAGAGGCCCCATAGTGGCCCCATAGAGACCCCATAGTGGCCCCATAGAGACCCCATAGTGGCCCCATAATGGCCCCATAGAGACTCCATAGTGGCCCCATAGAGACCCCATAGAGACCCCATAGTGGCCCCATAGAGACCCTATAGTGGCCCCATAGAGACCCCATAGTGGCCACATAGTGGCCCCATAGAGACCCCATAGTGGCCCCATAGAGACCCCATAGTGGCCCCATAGAGACCCCATAATGGCCCTATAGAGACTCCATAGTGGCCCCATAGTGGCCCCATAGAGACCCCATAGAGACCCCATAGTGGCCCCATAGAGACCCTATAGTGGCCCCATAGAGACCCCATAGTGGCCCAATAGAGACCCCATAGTGGCCCCATAATGGCCCTATAGAGACTCCATAGTGGCCCCATAGTGGCCCCATAGAGACCCCATAGAGACCCCATAGTGGCCCCATAGAGACCCTATAGTGGCCCCATAGAGACCCCATAGTGGCCCAATAGAGACCCCATAGTGGCCCAATAGAGACCCCATAGTGGCCCCATAATGGCCCTATAGAGACTCCATAGTGGCCCCATAGTGGCCCCATAGAGACCCCATAGAGACCCCATAGTGGCCCCATAGAGAACCCATAATAGCCCCATAGAGGCCCCATAGTGGCCCCATAGAGACCCCATAGTGTCCCCATAATGGCCCTATAATGTCCCTATAATAACCCCATAGTGGCCCCATAGAGACCCCATAATGGCCCCATAATGTCCCTATAATGTCCCTATAATGGCCCCATAGTGTCCCCATAGAGACCCCATAATGGCCCCATAGTGTCCCCATAGTGTCCCCATTGAGTCCCCTCAATGTCCCAATAATGACCCCATAGTGTCCACATAATGACACCATAGTGTCCCCATAATGCCCCCATAGTGTCCCCATAATGTCCCCATAGTGTCCCCATAGTGTCCCCATAGTGTCCCCATAATGACCCCATAATGACCCCATAGTGTCCCCATAATGTCCCCATAATGTCCCCATAATGTCCCCATAGTGACCCCATAGTGTCCCCATAATGGCCCCATAGTGTCCCCATAATGTCCCCATAATGACCCCACAATGTCCCCATAGTGACCCCATAGTGTCCCCATAACGTCCCCATAACGTCCCCATAACGTCCCCATAATGTCCCCATACAATCCCCATACAGCCCCATAAAGCCCATACAGTCCCATACAGCCCCATATTGACCCCATACAGCCCCATATGGCCCCATACAGCCCCATACAATCCCTATACAGTCCCATACAGCCCCATACTGACCCCATACAGCCCCATATTGACCCCATACAGCCCCATACTGACCCCATACAGCCCCATACTGACCCCATACAGCCCCATATGGCCCCATACAGCCCCATATTGACCCCATACAGCCCCATATTGACCCCATACAGCCCCATACCGACCCCATACAGCCCCATATGGTCCCATACAGCCCCATACTGACCCCATACAGCCCCATATTGACCCCATACAGCCCCATATTGACCCCATACAGCCCCATACTGACCCCATACAGCCCCATACTGACCCCATACAGCCCCATATTGACCCCATACAGCCCCATACTGACCCCATACAGCCCCATATTGACCCCATACAGCCCCATATTGACCCCATACAGCCCCATACTGACCCCATACAGCCCCATACTGACCCCATACAGCCCCATATTGACCCCATACAGCCCCATACTGACCCCATACAGCCCCATATTGACCCCATACAGCCCCATACTGACCCCATACAGCCCCATATGGTCCCATACAGCCCCATACTGACCCCATACAGCCCCATATTGACCCCATACAGCCCCATATTGACCCCATACAGCCCCATACTGACCCCATACAGCCCCATACTGACCCCATACAGCCCCATATTGACCCCATACAGCCCCATACTGACCCCATACAGCCCCATATTGACCCCATACAGCCCCATACTGACCCCATACAGCCCCATATGGTCCCATACAGCCCCATATTGACCCCATACAGCCCCATACTGACCCCATACAGCCCCATATGGTCCCATACAGCCCCATACTGACCCCATACAGCCCCATATTGACCCCATACAGCCCCATACTGACCCCATACAGCCCCATATGGCCCCATACAGCCCCATACTGACCCCATACAGCCCCATATGGCCCCATACAGCCCCATACTGACCCCATACAGCCCCATACTGACCCCATACAGCCCCATATGGTCCCATACAGCCCCATACTGACCCCATACAGCCCCATACTGACCCCATACAGCCCCATATTGACCCATACAGCCCCATATTGACCCCATACAGCCCCATACTGACCCCATACAGCCCCATATGGTCCCATACAGCCCCATACTGACCCCATACAGCCCCATACTGACCCCATACAGCCCCATATGGCCCCATACAGCCCCATATTGACCCCATACAGCCCCATCCTGACCCCATACAGCCCCATACTGACCCCATACAGCCCCATACTGACCCCATACAGCCCCATACGGCCCCATACAGCCCTATATTGACCCCATACAGCCCCATATGGCCCCATACAGCCGATACAGCCCCATACTGACCCCATACAGCCCGATATTGACCCCATACAGCCCCATACTGACCCCATACAGCCCCATATGGCCCCATACAGCCCCATACTGACCCCATACAGCCCCATACTGACCCCATACAGCCCCATATTGACCCATACAGCCCCATATTGACCCCATACAGCCCCATACTGACCCCATACAGCCCCATATGGTCCCATACAGCCCCATACTGACCCCATACAGCCCCATACTGACCCCATACAGCCCCATATGGCCCCATACAGCCCCATATTGACCCCATACAGCCCCATATTGACCCCATACAGCCCCATACTGACCCCATACAGCCCCATACTGACCCCATACAGCCCCATATTGACCCCATACAGCCCCATATGGCCCCATACAGCCCATACGGCCCCATACTGACCCCATACAGCCCCATACTGACCCCATACAGCCCCATATGGCCCCATACAGCCCCATACTGACCCCATACAGCCCCATACTGACCCCATACAGCCCCATATGGTCCCATACAGCCCCATACTGACCCCATACAGCCCCATACTGACCCCATACAGCCCCATACTGACCCCATACAGCCCCATACTGACCCCATACAGCCCCATACTGACCCCATACAGCCCCATATTGACCCATACAGCCCCATATTGACCCCATACAGCCCCATACTGACCCCATACAGCCCCATACTGACCCCATACAGCCCCATACTGACCCCATACAGCCCCATACTGACCCCATACAGCCCCATACTGACCCCATACAGCCCCATATGGCCCCATACAGCCCCATATTGACCCCATACAGCCCCATACTGACCCCATACAGCCCCATACTGACCCCATACAGCCCCATACTGACCCCATACAGCCCCATATGGCCCCATACAGCCCCATATTGACCCCATACAGCCCCATACTGACCCCATACAGCCCCATACTGACCCCATACAGCCCCATATTGACCCCATACAGCCCCATACGGCCCCATACAGCCCATACAGCCCCATACTGACCCCATACAGCCCCATATGGCCCCATACAGCCCCATACTGACCCCATACAGCCCCATATTGACCCCATACAGCCCCATACTGACCCCATACAGCCCCATATGGCCCCATACAGCCCCATATTGACCCCATACAGCCCCATACTGACCCCATACAGCCCCATACTGACCCCATACAGCCCCATACTGACCCCATACAGCCCCATATTGACCCCATACAGCCCCATACTGACCCCATACAGCCCCATACTGACCCCATACAGCCCCATACGGTCCCATACAGCCCCATATTGACCCCATACAGCCCCATATTGACCCCATACAGCCCCATATTGACCCCATACAGCCCCATACTGACCCCATACAGCCCCATACTGACCCCATACAGCCCCATACTGACCCCATACAGCCCCATACTGACCCCATACAGCCCCATATTGACCCCATACAGCCCCATACTGACCCCATACAGCCCCATATTGACCCCATACAGCCCCATACTGACCCCATACAGCCCCATACTGACCCCATACAGCCCCATATTGACCCCATACAGCCCCATACTGACCCCATACAGCCCCATACTGACCCCATACAGCCCCATACTGACCCCATACAGCCCCATATTGACCCCATACAGCCCCATACTGACCCCATACAGCCCCATACTGACCCCATACAGCCCCATACGGTCCCATACAGCCCCATATTGACCCCATACAGCCCCATATTGACCCCATACAGCCCCATATTGACCCCATACAGCCCCATATTGACCCCATACAGCCCCATATTGACCCCATACAGCCCCATATTGACCCCATACAGCCCCATATTGACCCCATACAGCCCCATACTGACCCCATACAGCCCCATACTGACCCCATACAGCCCCATATGGTCCCATACAGCCCCATACTGACCCCATACAGCCCCATACTGACCCCATACAGCCCCATATTGACCCCATACAGCCCCATACTGACCCCATACAGCCCCATACTGACCCCATACAGCCCCATATTGACCCATACAGCCCCATATTGACCCCATACAGCCCCATACTGACCCCATACAGCCCCATACTGACCCCATACAGCCCCATATTGACCCCATACAGCCCCATACTGACCCCATACAGCCCCATACTGACCCCATACAGCCCCATACTGACCCCATACAGCCCCATACTGACCCCATACAGCCCCATACTGACCCCATACAGCCCCATATGGCCCCATACAGCCCCATATTGACCCCATACAGCCCCATATTGACCCCATACAGCCCCATACTGACCCCATACAGCCCCATACTGACCCCATACAGCCCCATACTGACCCCATACAGCCCCATATTGACCCCATACAGCCCCATACTGACCCCATACAGCCCCATACTGACCCCATACAGCCCCATATTGACCCATACAGCCCCATATTGACCCCATACAGCCCCATACTGACCCCATACAGCCCCATATGGCCCCATACAGCCCCATATTGACCCATACAGCCCCATATTGACCCATACAGCCCCATATTGACCCCATACAGCCCCATACTGACCCCATACAGCCCCATACTGACCCCATACAGCCCCATATGGTCCCATACAGCCCCATACTGACCCCATACAGACCCATACTGACCCCATACAGCCCCATATGGCCCCATACAGCCCCATATTGACCCCATACAGCCCCATATTGACCCCATACAGCCCCATACTGACCCCATACAGCCCCATACTGACCCCATACAGCCCCATATGGCCCCATACAGCCCCATATTGACCCCATACAGCCCCATATTGACCCCATACAGCCCCATACTGACCCCATACAGCCCCATACTGACCCCATACAGCCCCATACGGCCCCATACAGCCCCATATTGACCCCATACAGCCCCATATGGCCCCATACTGCCCATACAGCCCCATACTGACCCCATACAGCCCCATATTGACCCCATACAGCCCCATACTGACCCCATACAGCCCCATATGGCCCCATACAGCCCCATACTGACCCCATACAGCCCCATACTGACCCCATACAGCCCCATATTGACCCCATACAGTCCCATACAGCCCCATACAGCCCCATATTGACCCCATACAGTCCCATACTGACCCCATACAGCCCCATATTGACCCCATACAGCCCCATACTGACCCCATACAGCCCCATACTGACCCCATACAGCCCCATATGGTCCCATACAGCCCCATACTGACCCCATACAGCCCCATACTGACCCCATACAGCCCCATACTGACCCCATACAGCCCCATATGGTCCCATACAGCCCCATACTGACCCCATACAGCCCCATACTGACCCCATACAGCCCCATATTGACCCCATAGAGCCCCATACTGACCCCATACAGCCCCATACTGACCCCATACAGCCCCATATTGACCCATACAGCCCCATATTGACCCCATACAGCCCCATACTGACCCCATACAGCCCCATACTGACCCCATACAGCCCCATATTGACCCCATACAGCCCCATACTGACCCCATACAGCCCCATATTGACCCCATACAGCCCCATACTGACCCCATACAGCCCCATACTGACCCCATACAGCCCCATACTGACCCCATACAGCCCCATATGGCCCCATACAGCCCCATATTGACCCCATACAGCCCCATACTGACCCCATACAGCCCCATACTGACCCCATACAGCCCCATACTGACCCCATACAGCCCCATATGGCCCCATACAGCCCCATATTGACCCCATACAGCCCCATATTGACCCCATACAGCCCCATACTGACCCCATACAGCCCCATACTGACCCCATACAGCCCCATACGGCCCCATACAGCCCCATATTGACCCCATACAGCCCCATATGGCCCCATACAGCCCATACAGCCCCATACTGACCCCATACAGCCCCATATTGACCCCATACAGCCCCATACTGACCCCATACAGCCCCATATGGCCCCATACAGCCCCATACTGACCCCATACAGCCCCATACTGACCCCATACAGCCCCATATTGACCCCATACAGCCCCATATTGACCCATACAGCCCCATATTGACCCCATACAGCCCCATACTGACCCCATACAGCCCCATATGGCCCCATACAGCCCCATATTGACCCATACAGCCCCATATTGACCCATACAGCCCCATATTGACCCCATACAGCCCCATACTGACCCCATACAGCCCCATACTGACCCCATACAGCCCCATATGGTCCCATACAGCCCCATACTGACCCCATACAGCCCCATACTGACCCCATACAGCCCCATATGGCCCCATACAGCCCCATATTGACCCCATACAGCCCCATATTGACCCCATACAGCCCCATACTGACCCCATACAGCCCCATACTGACCCCATACAGCCCCATATGGCCCCATACAGCCCCATATTGACCCCATACAGCCCCATATTGACCCCATACAGCCCCATACTGACCCCATACAGCCCCATACTGACCCCATACAGCCCCATACGGCCCCATACAGCCCCATATTGACCCCATACAGCCCCATATGGCCCCATACAGCCCATACAGCCCCATACTGACCCCATACAGCCCCATATTGACCCCATACAGCCCCATACTGACCCCATACAGCCCCATATGGCCCCATACAGCCCCATACTGACCCCATACAGCCCCATACTGACCCCATACAGCCCCATATTGACCCCATACAGTCCCATACAGCCCCATACAGCCCCATATTGACCCCATACAGTCCCATACTGACCCCATACAGCCCCATATTGACCCCATACAGCCCCATACTGACCCCATACAGCCCCATATGGCCCCATACAGCCCCATATTGACCCCATACAGCCCCATACTGACCCCATACAGCCCCATACTGACCCCATACAGCCCCATATTGACCCCATACAGTCCCATACAGCCCCATACAGCCCCATATTGACCCCATACAGCCCCATACTGACCCCATACAGCCCCATATGACCCCATACAGCCCCATATGTTCCCATACAGCCCCATACTGACCCCATACAGCCCCATACGGTCCCATACAGCCCCATACTGACCCCATACAGCCCCATACTGACCCCATACAGCCCCATATTGACCCCATACAGCCCCATACTGACCCCATACAGCCCCATATTGACCCCATACAGCCCCATACTGACCCCATACAGCCCCATACTGACCCCATACAGCCCCATATTGACCCCATACAGCCCCATACTGACCCCATACAGCCCCATACTGACCCCATACAGCCCCATACTGACCCCATACAGCCCCATATTGACCCCATACAGCCCCATACTGACCCCATACAGCCCCATACTGACCCCATACAGCCCCATATTGACCCCATACAGTCCCATACAGCCCCATACAGCCCCATATTGACCCCATACAGCCCCATACTGACCCCATACAGCCCCATATGACCCCATACAGCCCCATATGTTCCCATACAGCCCCATACTGACCCCATACAGCCCCATACGGTCCCATACAGCCCCATACTGACCCCATACAGCCCCATGCTGACCCCATACAGCCCCATACTGACCCCATACAGCCCCATATTGACCCCATACAGCCCCATATTGACCCCATACAGCCCCATATGGTCCCATACAGCCCCATATTGACCCCATACAGCCCCATATTGACCCCATACAGCCCCATATTGACCCCATACAGCCCCATACTGACCCCATACAGCCCCATATTGACCCCATACAGCCCCATACTGACCCCATACAGCCCCATACTGACCCCATACAGCCCCATATTGACCCCATACAGCCCCATACTGACCCCATACAGCCCCATATGGCCCCATACAGCCCTATATAGCCCCATATGGTCCCATACAGCCCCATACTGACCCCATACAGCCCCATACTGACCCCATACAGCCCCATATGGCCCCATACAGCCCCATACTGACCCCATACAGCCCCATACGGTCCCATACAGCCCCATACTGACCCCATACAGCCCCATATGGTCCCATACAGCCCCATATTGACCCCATACAGCCCCATACTGACCCCATACAGCCCCATATGGCCCCATACAGCCCCATACTGACCCCATACAGCCCCATACTGACCCCATACAGCCCCATACGGCCCCATACAGCCCCATATTGACCCCATACAGCCCCATATGGCCCCATACAGCCCCATACTGACCCCATACAGCCCCATACAGCCCATACAGCCCCATACTGACCCCATACAGCCCCATATTGACCCCATACAGCCCCATACTGACCCCATACAGCCCCATATGGCCCCATACAGCCCCATACTGACCCCATACAGCCCCATACTGACCCCATACAGCCCCATATTGACCCCATACAGCCCCATATTGACCCCATACAGCCCCATATGTTCCCATACAGCCCCATACTGACCCCATACAGCCCCATATTGACCCCATACAGCCCCATATGTTCCCATACAGCCCCATATTGACCCCATACAGCCCCATACATTCCCATACAGCCCCATACTGACCCCATACAGCCCCATATTGACCCCATACAGCCCCATATGTTCCCATACAGCCCCATATTGACCCCATACAGCCCCATACTGACCCCATACAGCCCCATACTGACCCCATACAGCCCCATATGTTCCCATACAGCCCCATACTGACCCCATACAGCCCCATACATTCCCATACAGCCCCATAAGTTCCCATACACTCACATCCGCTGGCTGTAGTCCCTGCTGTCGGATCCCCTCCAAGTTGGTGATTTTGCAGCCCTCGCAGAAGTCGGCGGTCAGCACCCGCTGCACAATGGGGTCAGTGGGGTCAATAGGGACAATGGGGACATTGGGGACAATGGGGTCAATGGGGTCAATGGGGTCAATGGGGACAGTGGGGTCAATGGGGACAATGGGGACATTGGGGTCAATGGGGACATTGGGGACAATGGGGACAATGGGAACAATGGGGTCAATGGGGACAATGGGGACAGTGGGGTCAATATGGACAATGGGGACAATGGGGACAATGGGGACAATGGGGACAATGGGGTCAATAGGGACAATGGGGTCAATGGGGATAATGGGGACAATGGGGACAATGGGGTCAATAGGGACAATGGGGACAATGTGGACATTGGGGTCAATAGGGACAATGGGGTCAATGGGGTCAATGGGGTCAATGGGGACAATGGGGACAGTGGGGTCAATAGGGACAATGGGGCAATGGGGATAATGGGGACAATGGGGTCAATAGGGACAATGGGGCAATGGGGACAATGGGGACAATGGGGTCAATGGGGACAATGGGGATAATGGGGACAATGGGGTCAATGGGGACAATGGGGATAATGGGGTCAATGGGGACAATGGGGTCAATGGGGTCAATGGGGACAATGGGGTCAATAGGGACAATGGGGGCAATGGGGATAATGGGGACAATGGGGTCAATAGGGACAATGGGGCAATGGGGACAATGGGGACAATGGGGTCAATAGGGACAATGGGGTCAATGGGGACAATGGGGACAATGGGGTAAATGGGGACATTGGGGGCAATGGGGACATTGGGGTCAATGGGGTCAATGGGGTCAATGGGGACAATGGGGACAATGGGGTCAATAGGGACAATGGGGTCAATGGGGACAATGGGGTCAATGGGGACAATGGGGACAATGGGGACAATGGGGACAATGGGGTCAATGGGGACAATGGGGACAATGGGGACATTGGGGTCAATGGGGTCAATGGGGACAAGGGGGACAATGGGGACAATGGGGTCAATGGGGTCAATGGGGACAAGGGGGTCAATGGGGACAATGGGGTCAATGGGGTCAATGGGGACAATGGGGTCAATAGGGACAATGGGGGCAATGGGGATAATGGGGACAATGGGGTCAATAGGGACAATGGGGCAATGGGGACAATGGGGACAATGGGGTAAATGGGGACATTGGGGGCAATGGGGACATTGGGGTCAATGGGGTCAATGGGGTCAATGGGGACAATGGGGACAATGGGGTCAATAGGGACAATGGGGTCAATGGGGACAATGGGGTCAATGGGGACAATGGGGACAATGGGGACAATGGGGACAATGGGGTCAATGGGGACAATGGGGACAATGGGGACATTGGGGTCAATGGGGTCAATGGGGACAAGGGGGACAATGGGGACAATGGGGTCAATGGGGTCAATGGGGACAAGGGGGACAATGGGGACAATGGGGTCAATGGGGACATTGGGGACATTGGGGTCAATGGGGACAATGGGGTCAATGGGGTCAATGGGGACAATGGGGACAAGGGGGGAGCCCCCATAGCACCCATTGCCCCCCATTACACCCATAGCTCCCATCACCCCATTACCCCATTAACCCCATTACCCCCCATAACCCTATTACCCCCAATCACCCCATTACCCCCATTACCCCATTAGCCCCCATTACCCCCCATCATCCCCCATTACCCCCCATCACCCCATTACCCCCATCACCCCATTACCCCCATTTACCCCATAACCCCATTACCCCCCCTCGTCCCATTACCCCCATCACCCCATTACCCCCCATTACCCCCCATCACCCCCCATTACCCCCCATCACCCCATTACCCCCATCACCCCATTACCCCATTACCCCCCATAGCCCCCCATAGCACCCCATTACCCCCCATCATCCCATAGCCCCCCATCACCCCATAGCCCCCCATTACCCCATTACCCATCACCCCATTACCCCCATCACCCCATTACCCCCATTACCCCATTACCCCCCATTACCCCCATTACCCCATTACCCCCCATCACCCCATAGCCCCCCATTACCCCATCAGCCCATTACCCCATAGCCCCCCATTACCCCCCATCACCCCATAGCCCCCCATTACCCCATCACCCCATTACCCCCATTACCCCATTACCCCATATCCCCCCATAGCCCCCCATTACCCCATTACACCCCATTACACCCCATTACCCCCCATTACCCCCATTACCCCCCATCACCCCATAGCCCCCCATTACCCCATAGCCCCCCATAACCCCATCACCCCATAGCCCCCCATTACCCCATCACCCCATTACCCCATAGCCCCCCATAGCCCCCCATTTACCCCCCACTACCCCATAGCCCCCCATAACCCCATAGCCCCCCATTACCCCATTACCCCCCATTACCCCATAGCCCCCCATTACCCCATTACCCCATAGCCCCCCATAGCCCATTACCCCCCATCACCCCATAGCCCCCCATTACCCCATCACCCCATTACCCCATAGCCCCCCATAGCCCCCCATCACCCCATCACCCCATTACCCCATAGCCCCCCATAGCCTCCCATTACCCCCCACTACCCCATAGCCCCCCATAGCCCATTACCCCCCATTACCCCCCATAGCCCCCCATTACCCTATCACCCCATTACCCCATAGCCCCCCATAGCCTCCCATTACCCCCCACTACCCCATAGCCCCCCATAACCCCATAGCCCCCCATTACCCCATAGCCCCCCATTACCCCATCACCCCATTACCCCATAGCCCCCCATAGCCCCCCATAGCCCCCCATTACCCCATCACCCCATTACCCCATAGACCCCATCACCCCATCACTCCATTACCCCATATCCCCCCATAGCCCCCCATTACCCCCCATTACCCCCCATCACCTCATAGCCCCCCATAGCCCCCCATAACCCCATTACCCCCCATTACCCCATATCCCCCCATAGCCCCCAATTACCCCATTACCCCCCATCACCCCATTACCCCCATTACCCCATTACCCCATAGCCCCCCATAGCCCCCCATTACCGCATTACCCCCCATAGCCCCCCATTACCCCATCACCCCATTACCCCATAGCCCCCCATAGCCCCCCATCACCCCATCACCCCATTACCCCATATCCCCCCATAGCCCCCCATTACCCCCCATTACCCCCCATCACCCCATAGCCCCCCATAACCCCCATAACCCCCATTACCCCCATAGCCCCCCATAGCCCCCATTACCCCCATAGCCCCATAGCCCCCCATAGCCCCCCATAACCCCCATTACCCCCATAGCCCCCCATAGCCCCCCATTACCCCCCATTACCCTCCATCACCCCAAAGCCCCACATAACCCCCCATAACCCCATTACCCCCCATTACCCCATATCCCCCCATAGCCCCCCATAACCCCATTACCCCCCATTACCCCATATCCCCCCATAGCCCCCCATTACCCCATTACCCCCATAGCCCCCCATAGCCCCCCATTACCCCCCATTACCCCCCATCACCTCATAGCCCTCCATAGCCCCCCTTAACCCCATTACCCTCCATTACCCCATATCCCCCCATAGCCCCCAATTACCCCATTACCCCCCATCACCCCATTACCCCCATTACCCCATTACCCCATAGCCCCCCATAGCCCCCCATTACCGCATTACCCCCCATAGCCCCCCATTACCCCATCACCCCATTACCCCATAGCCCCCCATAGCCCCCCATCACCCCCTCACCCCATAGCCCCCCATAGCCCCCCATAGCCCCCCATCACCCCATCACCCCATTACCCCATATCCCCCCATAGCCCCCCATTACCCCCATAGCCCCATAGCCCCCCATAGCCCCCCATAACCCCCATTACCCCCATAGCCCCCCATAGCCCCCCATTACCCCCCATTACCCTCCATCACCCCATAGCCCCCCATAGCCCCCCATAACCCCATTACCCCCCATCACCCCATTACCCCATAGCCCCCCATAGCCCCCCATTACCCCATCACCCCATTACCCCATAGCCCCCCATCACCCCATCACTCCATTACCCCATATCCCCCCATAGCCCCCCATTACCCCCCATTACCCCCCATCACCTCATAGCCCCCCATAGCCCCCCATAACCCCATTACCCCCCATTACCCCATATCCCCCCATAGCCCCCAATTACCCCATTACCCCCCATCACCCCATTACCCCCATTACCCCATTACCCCATAGCCCCCCATAGCCCCCCATTACCGCATTACCCCCCATAGCCCCCCATTACCCCATCACCCCATTACCCCATAGCCCCCCATAGCCCCCCATTACCCCCCATTACCCTCCATCACCCCATAGCCCCCCATAGCCCCCCATAACCCCATTACCCCCCATTACCCCCCATTACCCCATATCCCCCCATAGCCCCCCATTACCCCCCATTACCCCCCATCACCCCATATCCCCCCATAGCCCCCCATAACCCCATTACCCCCCATTACCCCATAGCCCCCCATAGCCCCCCATTACCCCCCATTACCCCCCATCACCCCATAGCCCCCCATAGCCCCCCATAACCCCATTACCCCCCATCACCCCATAGCCCCCCATAGCCCTCCATAACCCCATCACCCCATTACCCCATATCCCCCCATAGCCCCCCATTACCCCCCATCACCCCATTACCCCCATTACCCCCCATCACCCCATATCCCCCCATAGCCCCCCATAACCCCATTACCCCCCATTACCCCATATCCCCCCATAGCCCCCCATTACCCACCTTACTGCACAGCTCCCAATGGACCCTGGGTACGACGACGAAGTCAAAGCGCTGCAGGTCGCGGGCGCATCGTTCCGAGTTACGACCCTCGTGTTCGAAGTCCAGCTCCTGGATCAGCGTCCCACGGAGATCCTGGGGTAAATGGGGCTCTATGGGGCTGTATGGGGCTGTATGGGGCTGTATGGGACTGTATGGGGCTGTATGGGGCTGTATGGGGCTGTATGGGGCTGTATGGGGCTGTATGGGGCTGTATGGGGCTGTATGGGGCTCTATGGGGCTGTATGGGGCTGTATGGGACTGTATGGGGCTGTATGGGGCTGTATGGGGCTGTATGGGGCCGTATGGGACTGTATGGGGCTGTATGGGGCTGTATGGGACTGTATGGGGCTGTATGGGGCTGTATGGGGCTGTATGGGGCCGTATGGGACTGTATGGGGCTGTATGAGGCTGTATGGGGCTGTATGGGGCTGTATGGGGCTGTATGGGGCTGTATGGGACTGTATGGGGCTGTATGGGGCTGTATGGGGCTGTATGGGACTGTATGGGGCTGTATGGGGCTGTATGGGGCTGTATGGGGCTGTATGGGGCTGTATGGGGCTGTATGGGACTGTATGGGGCTGTATGGGGCTGTATGGGGCTGTATGGGACTGTATGGGGCTGTATGGGGCTGTATGGGGCTGTATGGGGCTGTATGGGGCTGTATGGGACTGTATGGGGCTGTATGGGGATTGTATGGGGCTGTATGGGGCTGTATGGGGCTGTATGGGACTGTATGGGGCTGTATGGGGCTGTATGGGACTGTATGGGGCTGTATGGGGTCAGTATGGGGCTGTATGGGGCTGTATGGGGCCCTAAGGGGCTGTATGGGGTCAATATGGGGCTGTATGGGGCTCTATGGGGTCAATATGGGGCTGTATGGGACTGTATGGGGCTGTATGGGGCTGTACGCAGCTGTATGGAGCAGTATGGAGTTCCACGGAGGTCCTGGGGTAAAAGGGGGACATATGGGGTCAATATGGGGCTGTATGGGGTCAATATGGGGCTCTATGGGGCCGTATAGGACTCTATGGGGCTGTATGGGACTGTATGGGACTATGGGATTGTATGGGGTGTAAAGGGAATGTATGGGGCTGTATGGGGCTGTATGGGGCTGTATGGGACTGTATGGGGCTGTATGGGACTGTATGGGGCTGTATGGGGCTGTATGGGACTGTATGGGACTGTATGGGACTGTATGGGGTCAATATGGGGCTGTATGGGGCTGTATGGGGCCCTATGGGGCTGTATGGGGTCAATATGGGGCTGTATGGGGCCATATGGGGAATGTATGGGGCTGTATGGGACTGTATGGGGAATGTATGGGGCTGTACGCAGCTGTATGGAGCAGTATGGAGTTCCACGGAGGTCCTGGGGTAAAAGGGGGACATATGGGGTCAATATGGGGCTGTATGGGGTCAATATAGGGCTGTATGGGACTCTATGGGGATGTATGGGGCAGTATGGGGCTGTATGGGGCTGTATGGGACGGTATGAGACTGTATGGGGCTATATGGGATAGTACGGGGCTGTTTGGGATAGTACGGGGCTGTATGGGACTCTATGGGGTCAATATGGGGCTGTATGGGACTTTATGGGGGCTGTATTGGGATGTATGGGACTGTATGGGACTGTATGGGGTCAATATGGGGCTGTACCGGACTGTATGGGGTCAATACAGGGCTGTATGGGACTGTATAGGGTCAATATAGGGCTGTATGGGGTCAATATGGGGCTATATTGGACTGTATGGGGCTGTATGGGGCTGTATGGGGCAGTATGGAGCTGTATAGGGACTGTATGGGGCCATATGGGCTCTATGTGGCTGTAAGGGGTCACTATGGGGCCGTATAGACCTGCAGCACCCAGCTGAATGCGAAGCTGGGGTGCATGAACTCTATGGGGCTCTATGGGGCTCTATTTGGCTCTATGGGGCTCTATGGGGCTCTATGGGGCTCTATGGGGCTCTATGGGGTTCTATGGGGCTCTATGGGTCTCTATGGGGCTCTATGGGGCTCTATGGGGCTCTATGGGGCTGTATGGGGCTCTATGGGGCTCTATGGGGCTCTATGGGGCTCTATGGGGCTGTATGGGGCTCTATGGGGCTCTATGGGGTTCTATGGGGCTCTATGGGTCTCTATGGGGCTCTATGGGGCTCTATGGGGCGCTATGGGGCCGTATAGACCTGCAGCACCCAGCTGAATGCGAAGCTGGGGTGCATGAACTCTATGGGGCTCTATGGGGCTGTATAGGGCTGTATGGGCTCTATGGGGCCGTATGGGGCTGTATGGCCCTATATTGCCCACCTGCAGCACCCAGCTGAATGCGAAGCTGGGGTGCATGAACTCTATGGGGCTCTATGGGGCTCTATGGGGCTGTATGGGGCTGTATGGGGCTGTATGGGGCTGTATGGGGTCAGTATGGGGCTGTATGGGGCTGTATGGGGCTGTATGGGGTCACTATGGGGCTGTATGGGGCTCTATGGGACTGTATGGGCTCTATGGGGCTGTATAGGACTGTATGGGGCTCTATAGGGTCACTATGGGGCTGTATAGACCTGCAGCACCCAGCTGAATGCGAAGCTGGGGTGCATGAACTCTATGGGGCTGTATGGGGCTGTATGGGCTCTATGGGGCCATACGGGGCTCTATGGGGCTCTATGGGTCTCTATGGGGCTCTATGGGGCCGTGCAGACCTGCAGCACCCAGCTGAAGGCGAAGTTGGGGTGCATGAACTCTATGGGGCTCTATGGGGCTGTATGGGCTCTATGGGGCCGTATGGGGCTGTATGGGACTGTATGGGCTCTATGGGGCTGTATAGGACTGTATGGGGCTCTATAGGGTCACTATGGGGCTGTATAGACCTGCAGCACCCAGCTGAATGCGAAGCTGGGGTGCATGAACTCTATGGGGCTCTATGGGGCTCTATGGGGCTGTATGGGGCTGTATGGGCTCTATGGGGCCGTATGGGGCTGTATGGGCTCTATGGGGCTCTATGGGTCTCTATGGGGCTCTATGGGTCTCTATGGGTCTCTATGGGGCTCTATGGGTCTCTATGGGGCTCTATGGGGCTCTATGGGTCTCTATGGGTCTCTATGGGGCTCTATGGGTCTCTATGGGTCTCTATGGGGCTCTATGGGTCTCTATGGGTCTCTATGGGGCTCTATGGGTCTCTATGGGTCTCTATGGGTCTCTATGGGTCTCTATGGGGCTCTATGGGTCTCTATGGGGCTCTATGGGGCGCTATGGGTCTCTATGGGTCTCTATGGGGCTCTATGGGTCTCTATGGGTCTCTATGGGGCTCTATGGGTCTCTATGGGGCTCTATGGGGCGCTATGGGGCTCTATGGGTCTCTATGGGGCTCTATGGGTCTCTATGGGTCTCTATGGGGCTCTATGGGTCTCTATGGGGCTGTATGGGGCTCTATGGGGCTCTATGGGTCTCTATGGGTCTCTATGGGGCTCTATGGGGCGCTATGGGGCCGTACAGACCTGCAGCACCCAGCTGAAGCCGAAGTTGGGGTGCATGAACTCTATGGGTCTCTATGGGGCTGTATGGGGCTCTATGGGGCTCTATGGGTCTCTATGGGTCGCTATGGGGCTGTATGGGGCTCTATGGGGCTCTATGGGGTTCTATGGGGCTCTATGGGTCTCTATGGGGCAGTACTGACCTGCAGCACCCAGCTGAAGCCGAAGTTGGGGTGCATGAACTCGATGATGCGCAGCAGCAGCTCCAGCGTCCGCATGTCGCCAGCAAAACGATCCCGGAGATCAATGTGCTGAACCTATAGATGGGGGGCAGAGACAGCCCCACATGTCACATACAGCCCCACATGTCACATACAGCCCCACATGTCACATACACCCCATGTCACATACACCCCATGTCACATACACCCCATGTCACATACACCCCATGTCACATACACCCCATGTCACATACACCCCATGTCACATACATGTCACATACACCCCATGTCACATACATGTCACATACACCCCATGTCACATACATGTCACATACATGTCACATACACCCCATGTCACATACACCCCATGTCACATACATGTCACATACACCCCATGTCACATACACCCCATGTCACATACATGTCACATACATGTCACATACACCCCATGTCACATACACCCCATGTCACATACACCCCATGTCACATACATGTCACATACATGTCACATACACCCCATGTCACATACACCCCATGTCACATACACCCCCATGTCACATACATGTCACATACACCCCATGTCACATACATGTCACATACACCCCATGTCACATACACCCCATGTCACATACACCCCATGTCACATACACCCCATGTCACATACATGTCACATACACCCCATGTCACATACACCCCATGTCACATACACCCCATGTCACATACATGTCACATACACCCCATGTCACATACACCCCATGTCACATACATGTCACATACACCCCATGTCACATACACCCCATGTCACATACACCCCATGTCACATACATGTCACATACACCCCATGTCACATACATGTCACATACACCCCATGTCACATACATGTCACATACATGTCACATACACCCCATGTCACATACACCCCATGTCACATACACCCCATGTCACATACATGTCACATACACCCCATGTCACATACATGTCACATACACCCCATGTCACATACATGTCACATACATGTCACATACACCCCATGTCACATACACCCCATGTCACATACACCCCATGTCACATACACCCCATGTCACATACACCCCATGTCACATACGTCACATACACCCCATGTCACATACATGTCACATACACCCCATGTCACATACATGTCACATACATGTCACATACACCCCATGTCACATACGTCACATACACCCCATGTCACATACACCCCATGTCACATACACCCCATGTCACATACACCCCATGTCACATACATGTCACATACACCCCATGTCACATACACCCCATGTCACATACACCCCCCATGTCATCCCCCCATGTCACCCCCTACCATGTTAATCCCCCCCCATATCACCCCCCATGTTAACCCCCCCACATGTTAACCCCCCCATGTTAACCCCCCGCTCGTGCCACCCCTCCCATGTCCCCCCCCCCATGTTAACCCCCCCCATGTTAAGCCCCCTCCCCATGTTAACACCGCCCCCCATTTCACCCCCCCCATGTCCCCCCCCATGTTAACCCCCCACTCGTGCCACCCCCCCCATGTCTCCCCCCCCATGTTAACCCCCCTCCCCATGTTAACACCGCCCCCCATATCACCCCCCCCATGTCACCCCCCCCATGTTAACCCCCCACATGTTAACCCCCCCATGTTAATCCCCCCCCCATATCACCCCCCCCATGTCACCCCCCACCCATGTTAACCCACCCCCATGTTAACCCCCCTCCCCATGTTAACACCGCCCCCCATTTCACCCCCCCCCATGTCCCCCCCCCATGTTAACCCCCCCTCCTGCCACCCCCCCCATGTCACCCCCCTCCCCATGTCCCCCCCCCCACTTGTAATCCCCCCAATATCACCTCCCCCCCCATGTCCCCCCCCCATGTCACCTACCAACCCCCCTGTCCCCCCCCCCCACTGTCACCCCCCTTCTACCCATATAATCCCCCCATTCTCCCCCATTCTCCCCCTATTGCCCCCCAATCTCCCCCCATATCCCCCCAATGTCCCCCCTTACTCCCCATATGATCCCCTATTCATACCCCCCATTATCCCCCATTCACCCCATATTTATCTCCAATCCCATCCTATCCCCCCATATCACCCCCATATCCCCCATATCTCCCCCATATCTCCCCATATCCCCTCCATATCCCCCCATATCCCCATATCCCCCCCATATCCCCCCATATCCCAATATCTCCCCCCATATCCCCCATATCCCCCTATATCCCCCCATATCCCCCTATATCACCCCATATCCCCCTATATCACCCCATATCATCCAATATTACCCTATACCCACCCTATATCCCCCCATATCCCCCCATATCCCCCCCTATATCCCCCCATATCCCCCCATATCATCCCATATTACCCTATACACACCCTATGTCCCCCCATATCCCCCCATATCACCCCTATATCCCCCCATATCCCCATATCTCCCCCCATATCCCCCCATATCTCCCCCCATATCCCCCCATATCTCCCCCCATATCCCCCATATCCCCCCATATCCCCCATATCCTCACATATCCCCCATATCCTCCCATATCCCCCCATATCCCCCCATATCTCCCCATATCCCCCCATATCACCCCCATATCCCCCCATATCTCCTCCATATCCCCCATATCCCCCTATATCCCCCATATCTCCCCCCATATCTCCCCATATCCCCTCCATATCCCCCCATATCCCCTATATCCCCCCCCATATCCCCCCATATCCCCCATATCCCCCCATATCCCCAATATCTCCCCCCATATCCCCCATATCCCCTATATCCCCCCATATCCCCCTATATCACCCCATATCCCCCTATATCACCCCATATCATCCAATATTACCCTATACCCACCCTATATCCCCCCATATCCCCCCATATCCTCCCCTATATCCCCCCATATCCCCCCATATCATCCCATATTACCCTATACCCACCCTATATCCCCCCATATCCCTCCATAT
>NC_140664.1:139457234-139504718 GCF_054131305.1 Coturnix japonica | reverse complement strand
GATATGGGGGGATATGGGGGAATATGGGGGTGGGGGGGATATGGGGATATATAGGGGTAGGGGGGTAGATGGGGGGATATGGGTGGGAGATGGGAGTGGGGAGGGATATAGGGGGTGGGGGGAGATATGGGGTGAGGGGGGATGAGTTGGGGGGGGTGGGGGGGAGATTGGGGTCTATGTGCCCCATGGGGTCTATGGGGTGGATCTATGGGGTCTATGGGGTCCATGTGTCCCATGGGGACTATAGGGTGTATCTATGGGGTCCATGGGGTGCATCTATGAGGTGTATCTATGGAGTGTATATGGGGTGAATCTATGGGATGAATCTATGGGGCGTGTATGGGGTGGATCTATGGGGTGGATCTATGGGGTGGATCTATGGGGTGGATCTATGGGGTGTGTATGGGGTGGATCTATGGGGTGGATCTATGGGGTGTGTATGGGGTGGATCTATGGGGTGGATCTATGGGGTGGATCTACGGGGTGAATCTATGGGGTGGATCTATGGGGTGAATCTATGGGGCGTGTATGGGGTGGATCTATGGGGTGGATCTATGGGGTGAATCTATGGGGTGTGTATGGGGTGAATCTATGGGGTGGATCTATGGGGGGAATCTATGGGGTGGATCTATGGGGTGGATCTATGGGGGGAATCTATGGGGTGGATCTATGGGGGAATCTATGGGATGAATCTATGGGGTGTATATGGGGTGGATTTATGGGGTGGATCTATGGGGTGAATCTATGGGGTGGATCTATGGGGTGAATCTATGGGGTGGATCTATGGGGTGGATCTATGGGGTGAATCTATGGGGTGGATCTATGGGGTGATCTATGGGGTGGATCTGTGGGGTGATCTATGGGGTGGATCTATGGGGGAATCTATGGGGTGGATCTATGGGGTGTATATGGGGCAGATCTATGGGGTGAATCTATGGGGTGTATCTATGGGGTGTATATGGGGTGAATCTATGGGGTGGATCTATGGGGTGATCTATGGGGTGGATCTGTGGGGTGATCTATGGGGTGGATCTATGGGGTGAATCTATGGGGCGTGTATGGGGTGGATCTATGGGGTGAATCTATGGGGTGGATCTATGGGGTGATCTATGGGGTGGATCTATGGGGGAATCTATGGGGTGGATCTATGGGGTGTATATGGGGCAGATCTATGGGGTGAATCTATGGGGTGTATCTATGGGGTGTATATGGGGTGAATCTATGGGGTGGATCTATGGGGTGAATCTACGGGGTGTATCTATGGGGTGGTTCTATGGGGTGAATCTATGGGGTGGATCTATGGGGTGGATCTATGGGGTGGATCTATGGGGTGTATATAGGGCGGATCTATGGGGTGGACCTATGGGGTGTGTATGGGGTGGATCTATGGGGTGGATCTATGGGGTGTGTATGGGGTGAATCTATGGGGTGGATCTATGGGGTGGATCTATGGGGTGAAACTATGGGGTGGATCTATGGGGTGAATCTATAGGGTGTATATGGGGTGAATCTATGGGGTTGGATCTATGGGGTGGATCTATGGGGTGAATCTATGCGGTCTATAGGGTGTACCTATGGGGTATATTTATGGGGTCAGTGGGGTCCCTGCATCCCATGGGGTCTATGGGGTTTATCTATGGGGTCTATGGGTTATATCTATGGGGTCTATGGGGTGTATCTATGGGGTCAGTGGGGTCCATGTGTCCCATGGGGTCTATGGGGTCTATCTATAGGGTCAGTGGGGTCCATGTGTCCCATGGGGTCTATGGGGTGTTTCTATAGGGTCAGTGGGATCTATGGGGTGGATCTATGGGGTGTATATGGGGTGGATCTATGGGGTGAATCTATGGGGTGGATCTATGGGGTGGATTTATGGGGTGGATCTATGGGGTGTATATAGGGTGGATCTATGGGGTGAATCTATGGGTTATATCTATGGGGTGGATCTATGGGGCGGATCTATGGGGTGAATCTATGGGTTATATCTATGGGGTGGATCTATGGGGTGTGTATGGGGTGGATCTATGGGGTGGATCTATGGGGTGGATCTATGGGGTGAATCTATGTGGTGGATCTATGGGGTGGATCTATGGGGTGGATCTATGGGGTGTATATAGGGTGGATCTATGGGGTGGATCTATGGGGTGTATATAGGGTGGATCTATGGGGTGTATATGGGTTATATCTATGGGGTGGATCTATGGGGCGGATCTATGGGGTGAATCTATGGGTTATATCTATGGGGTGGATCTATGGGGTGGATCTATGGGGTGGATCTATGGGGTGAATCTATGGGGTGAATCTATGGGGTGAATCTATGGGGTGAATCTATGGGGTTTCTGTGGGTCTCAGATCTTCCTGTGGAGCCTGAAGGACAACGAGCTGACGGGGATGGCCTTCATCGACACCCAGCTCTACATCCACCAGATGATCAGGTGGGGCTGCCCCATAAGTGCCCCATAGCCCCACATCCGCCCCATAACCACATTGCTGCCCCATAACCACATTGCTGCCCCATAACCCCATATGTGCCCCATAACCTCATAGACCCCTTAGTGCCCCATAACCCCATTTGTGCCCCATAACCTCCTTGTTCCCTATAGCCCCACATGTGCCCCATAACCCCACATGTGCCCCATAAGTTGTGCCCCATAACCCCATAACCCCATAACTGTGCCCCATAACCCCATAACCCATAACCCCATAACCCTATAACCTTATAACCCCATAGCCCCATAACCCCATAACCCCATAACCCTATAACCTTATAACCCCATAACCCCATAACCCCATAACCCTATAACCTTATAACCCCATAACCCCATAACTAACCCCATAACCCCATAACCCCATAACTAACCCTATATCCCCATAACCCCATAACTAACCCTGTAACCCCATAACCCCATAACTAACCCTATAACCCCATAACCCCATAACCCCATAACCCTATAACCCCATAACCCCATAACTAACCCTATAACCCCATAACCCCATAACTAACCCTATAACCCCATAACCCCATAACTAACCCTATAACCCCATAACCCCATAACCCCATAACTAACCCTATAACCCCATAACTAACCCCATAACCCCATAACCCCATAACTAACCCTATAACCCCATAACCCCATAACTAACCCTATAACCCCATAACCCCATAACTAACCCTATAACCCCATAACCCCATAACTAACCCCATAACCCCATAACCCCATAACTAACCCTATAACCCCATAACCCCATAACTAAGCCTATAACCCCATAACCCCATAACCCCATAACTAACCCTATAACCCCATAACCCCATAACTAACCCTATAACCCTATAACCCCATAACCCCATAACTAACCCTATAACCCTATAACCCCATAACCCCATAACTAACCCTATAACCCCATAACCCCATAACTAACCCTATAACCCCATAACCCCATAACTAACCCTATAACCCTATAACCCCATAACCCCATAACTAAGCCTATAACCCCATAACCCCATAACCCCATAACTAACCCTATAACCCCATAACCCCATAACTAACCCTATAACCCTATAACCCCATAACCCCATAACTAACCCCATAACCCCATAACTAACCCTATAACCCCATAACCCCATAACTAACCCTATAACCCTATAACCCCATAACCCCATAACTAACCCCATAACCCCATAACTAACCCTATAACCCCATAACCCCATAACTAACCCTATAACCCCATAACCCCATAACTAACCCTATAACCCCATAACTAACCCTATAACCCCATAACTGACCCTATATCCCCATTACCCGCAGTGTGAAGAACTTCATCCTGGCGGCCGACGTGATGAAGAGCATCTCCCTGCTCAGATACCAGGAGGACAGCAAGACCCTGTCCCTAGTCAGCAGGGTACGGGGCTATGGGGGCTATAGGGGCTATAGGGGCTATGGGGTCTGTGGGGTCTATGGGGTCTATGGGGTCTATAGGGGCTATAGGGTCTATGGGGTCTGTGGGGTCTATGGGATGTGTCTATGGGGTCTATGGGGTCTATGGGGTCTGTGGGGTTTATGGGGTCTGTGGGGTCTGTGGGGTCTTTGGGGTCTATGGGGTCTATGGGATGTGTCTATGGGGTCTGTGGGGTCTATAGGGTCTATGGGGTCTATGGGATGTGTCTATGGGGTCTGTGGGGTCTGTGGGGTGTGTCTGTGGGGTCTATGGGGTCTGTGGGGTCTGTGGGGTCTGTGGGGTCTGTGGGATGTGTCTATGGGGTCTATGGGGTCTATAGGGTCTATGGGGTCTATGGGGTTAATGGGATGTGTCTATGGGGTCTATGGGGTCTGTGGGGTTAATGGGGTCTGTGGGGTCTATGGGGTCTATGGGGTCTATGGGATGTGTCTATGGGGTCTGTGGGGTCTATAGGGTCTATGGGGTCTATAGGGTCTATAGGGTCTATAGGGTCTATGGAGTCTGTGGGGTCTATGGGATGTGTCTATGGGGTCTATGGGGTCTGTGGGGTTAATGGGGTCTGTGGGGTCTGTGGGGTCTTTGGGGTCTATGGGGTCTATGGGATGTGTCTATGGGGTCTGTGGGGTCTATAGGGTCTATGGGGTCTATGGGGTCTATAGGGTCTATGGGGTCTGTGGGGTTAATGGGGTCTGTGGGGTCTTTGGGGTCTATGGGGTCTATGGGGTCTATGGGGTCTATAGGGTCTATGGGGTCTATGGGGTCTATGGGATGTGTCTATGGGGTCTATGGGGTCTATGGGATGTGTATATGGGGTCTATGGGGTCTGTGGGGTTAATGGGGTCTGTGGGGTCTTTGGGGTCTAAGGGGTCTATGGGGTCTATGGGGTCTGTGGGGTCTATAGGGTCTATGGGGTCTATGGGATGTGTCTATGGGGTCTATGGGGTCTATGGGGTCTGTGGGGTTAATGGGGTCTGTGGGGTCTATGGGGACTATGGGATGTGTCTATGGGGTCTATGGGGTCTATGGTATGTGTCTATGGGGTCTATGGGGTCTGTGGGGTCTATGGGGTCTGTGGGGTCTATAGGGTCTATGGGGTCTATGGGGTCTATGGGGTCTGTGGGGTTAATGGGGTCTGTGGGGTCTGTGGGGTCTATGGGGTCTATGGGGTCTATGGGATGTGTCTATGGGGTCTGTGGGGTCTATGGGGTCTATGGGGTCTATGGGATGTGTCTATGGGGTCTGTGGGGTCTGTGGGGTGTGTCTATGGGGTCTATGGGGTCTATGGGATGTGTCTATGGGGTCTGTGGGGTCTGTGGGGTGTGTCTGTGGGGTCTATGGGGTCTATGGGGTCTATGGGATGTGTCTATGGGGTCTATGGGGTCTATGGGGTCTATGGGGTCTGTGGGGTCTGTGGGGTCTGTCAGTTGGGTCTATGGGGTCTATGGGGTCTGTCTATGGGGTCTGTGGGGTCTATGGGTCTATGGGGTCTATGGGGTCTGTGGGGTCTATGGGGTCTGTGGGGTCTATAGGGTCTATGGGGTCTGTGGGGTGTGTCTGTGGGGTCTGTCTATGGGGTCTATCTATGGGGTTAATGGGGTCTGTGTGTCCCATGGGGTCTGTCTATGGGATCTGTGGGGTCTATGGGGTCTGTCTGTTGGGTCTATGGGGTCTATGGGGTCTGTCTATGGGGTCTATGGGGTGTGTCTATGGGGTCTATGGGGTCTATGGGATCTATGGGGTCTGTCTGTGGGGTCTGTAGGGTCTATGGGGTCTGTGGTGTCTATGGGGTCTGTGGGGTCTATGGGGTCTATGGGGTCTGTCTATGGGGTCTATGTGGTCTGTCTATGGGGTCTGTGGGGTCTGTCTATGGGATCTGTGGGGTCTATGGGGTCTGTCTATGGGGTCTATGGGGTGTATTTATGGGTCCAGTGGGTCCATGGGGTTATGGGTTTATGGGGTTGTGGGGCTGTGTGGTCATAGGTTTATGTGGTTATGGGGCAGAGTGGTTGTGGGGTTATGGGTTTATGTGGTTATGGGGTTATGGGGCAGTGTGATGTGGGGCTGCGTGCTTATGGGGTTATGGGATTGTGTGGTTATGGGGTGTGGGATTATGGGGCTATGGGGTTATGGGGCTGTGTGGTTATGGGGTTATAGGGCTGTTTGGTTATGGGGTTATGGTTTATGTGGTTATGGGGCAGTGTGGTTATGGGGTTATGGGGTTATGGGGCAGTGTGGTTATGGGGTTATGGGTTTATGTGGTTATGGGGCAGTGTGGTTATAGGTTATGGGGTTATGGGGCTGTGTGGTTATGGGGTTATGGTTTATGTGGTTATGGGGCAGTGTGGTTATAGGTTATGGGGTTATGGGGCTGTGTGGTTATGGGGTTATGGTTTATGTGGTTATGGGACTCTGTGGTTATAGGTTATGGGGTTATGGGGCTGTGTGGTTATGGGGTTATGGGGCAGTGTGGTTATGGGGTTATGGGTTTACGTGGTTATGGGGCAGTGTGGTTATAGGTTATGTGGTTATGGGGCAGTGTGGTTATGGGGTTATGGTTTATGTGGTTATGGGGCAGTGTGGTTATGGGGCAGTGTGGTTATAGGTTATGGGGTTATGGGGCTGTGTGGTTATAGGTTATGGGGTTATGGGGCTGTGTGGTTATGGGGTTATGGTTTATGTAGTTATGGGGCAGTGTGGTTATAGGTTATGGGGTTATGGGGCTGTGTGGTTATGGGGTTATGGTTTATGTGGTTATGGGGCAGTGTGGTTATAGGTTATGGGGTTATGGGGCTGTGTGGTTATAGGTTGTGAGGTTATGGGGCAGTGTGGTTATAGGTTATGGGGTTATGGGGCTGTGTGGTTATGGGGTTATGGGGCAGTGTGGTTATAGGTTATGGGGTTATGGGGCAGTGTGGTTATGGGGCTATGGGGTTATGGGGCTGTGTGGTTATGGGGTTATAGGGCTGTGTGGTTATGGGGTTATGGGTGTATGTGGTTATGGGGCAGTGTGGTTATAGGTTATGGGGTTATGGGGCTGTGTGGTTATGGGGTTATGGTTTATGTGGTTATGGGGCAGTGTGGTTATAGGTTATGGGGTTATGGGGCAGTGTGGTTATAGGTTATGGGGTTATGGGGCTGTGTGGTTATGGGGTTATGGGTTTATGTGGTTATGGGGCAGTGTGGTTATAGGTTATGGGGTTATGGGGCTGTGTGGTTATGGGGTTATGGTTTATGTGGTTATGGGGCAGTGTGGTTATAGGTTATGGGGTTATGGGGCTGTGTGGTTATGGTTTATGTGGTTATGGGGCAGTGTGGTTATAGGTTATGGGGTTATGGGGCAGTGTGGTTATGGGGTTATGGGGTTATGGGGCAGTGTGGTTATAGGTTATGGGGTTATGGGGCTGTGTGGTTATGGGGTTATGGTTTATGTGGTTATGGGGCAGTGTGGTTATAGGTTATGGGGTTATGGGGCGGTGTGGTTATGGGTTCTGGACTATGGGGCTGTGTGGTTATGGGGTTATGTTGTTATGGGGTATGTGGTTATGGGGCAGTGTGGTTATGGGGCTGTGGGTTATGGGGCTGTAGGTTATGGGGCTGTGGGTTATGGGGCTGTGGGTTATGGGGCAGGTCGCTGTGTGCCCCATAGCGCCGTGTTCCTATAGGACGCCAAACCACTGGAGGTTTATAGCGTGGATTTCATGGTGGACAGCAGCCAGCTGGGATTCCTGGGTGAGAACAATGGGAACACATTGAGAACAATGGGAACAATGAGACCATTGAGAACAATGAGAACCCCATTGAGAACAATAGAACCCCATTGAGAACAATGAGAACCCCATTGAGAACAATGAGTCCATTGAGAACAATGAGAACCCCATTGAGAACAATGGGAACCCCATTGACAACAATGAGCCCCATTGAGAACAATGAGAACCCCATTGAGAACAATGAGAACGTTGAGAACAATGAGAACCCCATTGAGAACAATGAGCTCATTGAGAACAATAAGAACCCCACTGAGAACAATGAGTACCCCATTGAGAACAATAGAACCCCATTGAGAACAATGAGAACCCCATTGAGAACAATGAGTCCATTGAGAACAATGAGAACCCCATTGAGAACAATGGGAACCCCATTGACAACAATGAGCCCCATTGAGAACAATGAGAACCCCATTGAGAACAATGAGAACGTTGAGAACAATGAGAACCCCATTGAGAACAATGAGCTCATTGAGAACAATAAGAACCCCACTGAGAACAATGAGTACCCCATTGAGAACAATAGAACCCCATTGAGAACAATGAGAACCCCATTGAGAACAATGGGAACAATGAGCCCATTGAGAACAATGGGAACAATGAGCCCATTGAGAACAATGAGACCCATTGAGAACAATGAGCTCATTGAGAACAATAAGAACCCCACTGAGAACAATGAGTACCCCATTGAGAACAATAGAACCCCATTGAGAACAATGAGAACCCCATTGAGAACAATAAGAACCCCATTGAGAACAATGGGAACAATGGGAACCCCTTTGAGAACTATGAGAACCCCATTGAGAACAATGAGAACCCCATTGAGAACAATGGGAACAATGGGAACCCCTTTGAGAACTATGAGAACCCCATTGAGAACAATGAGAACCCCATTGAGAACAATGAGCTCATTGAGAACAATGGGAACCCCATTAAGAACGAGAGCCCCATTGAGAACTATGAGAACCCCATTGAGAACAATGAAAACCCCATTGAGAACAATGAGAACCCCACTGAGAACTATGAGAACCCCATTGAGAACAATGAGCTCATTGAGAACAGTGAGAACCCCATTGAGAACAATGAGAACGTTGAGAACAATGAGAACCCCATTGAGAACAATGAGAACCCCACTGAGAACAATGAGCCCATTGAGAACAATGAGAACCCCATTGAGAACAATGGGAACCCCATTGACAACAATGAGCCCCATTGAGAACAATGAGAACCCCATTGAGAACAATGAGAACGTTGAGAACAATGAGAACCCCATTGAGAACAATGAGCCATTGAGAACAATGAGAACCCCATTGAGAACAATGGGAACCCCATTGACAACAATGAGCCATTGAGAACAATGAGAACCCCATTGAGAACAATGAGAACGTTGAGAACAATGAGAACCCCATTGAGAACAATAGAACCCCATTGAGAACAATGAGAACCCCATTGAGAACAATGAGTCCATTGAGAACAATGAGAACCCCACGGAGAACAATGAGAACGTTGAGAACAATGAGAACCCCATTGAGAACAATGAAAACCCCACTGAGAACAATGAGCCCATTGAGAACAATGAGAACCCCATTGAGAACAATGGGAACCCCATTGACAACAATGAGCCCCATTGAGAACAATGGGAACCCCATTAAGAACGAGAGCCCCATTGAGAACAATGAAAACCACATTGAGAACAATGAAAACCCCATTGAGAACAATGAGAACCCCATTGAGAACAATGAAAACCCCACTGAGAACAATGAGCCCATTGAGAACAATGAGAACCCCATTGAGAACAATGGGAACCCCATTGACAACAATGAGCCCCATTGAGAACAATGAGAACCCCATTGAGAACAATGAGAACGTTGAGAACAATGAGAACCCCATTGAGAACAATGAGCCATTGAGAACAATGAGAACCCCATTGAGAACAATGGGAACCCCATTGACAACAATGAGCCATTGAGAACAATGAGAACCCCATTAAGAACGAGAGCCCCATTGAGAACAATGAGAACCCCATTGAGAACAATGGGAACCCCATTGACAACAATGAGCCCCACTGAGAACAATGAGAACCCCATTGAGAACAATGAGCCCCATTGAGAACAATGAGCTCATTGAGCCCATTGATAACATTGAGTCCATTCAGAACCCCATTGATGCCAATGAGCCCATTGATCCCATCATGGCCCCATTAGATCCCACTGATCTTATCATTGCCCCATTCATCCTGTTGATCCCATTATTATCCCATTGATCCCACTATTTTCCCATTGATCCCATTCATTCCACTGCCCCCATTGTCCCCATTGTCCCCACTGACCCCACTGACCCCATTGATCCCCATTAGATCCCATTGATCCCATTGACACCATTGACCCCATTTACACCACAGATCCCCATTGGATCCCATTGATCCCATTGACCCCATTGACCCCACTGATCCTCATTGATCCCCATTGATCCCATTGACCCCATTGACACCATTGACTCCATTGACCCCACTGATCTCCATTGATCCCTATTGATCCCATTGACTCCATTGACCCCACTGATCCCCATTGATCCCCATTGATCCCCATTGACCCCATTGACCCCACTGATCCCCATTGATCCCCATTGATCCCATTGACCCCATTGACCCCACTGATCCCCATTGATCCCCATTGACCCCCATTGGATCCCATTGATCCCATTGACCCTATTGACCCCACTGACTGCATTGATCCCCATTGACCCCAATGACCCTATTGACCCCACTACCCCATTGATCCCCATTGATCCCCATTGATCCCCATTGACCCCTATTGACCCAATTGACCCATTGATCCCCATTGACCCCCATTGGATCCCATTGATCCCATTGACCCTATTGACCCCACTGACTGCATTGATCCCCATTGACCCCAATGACCCTATTGACCCCACTACCCCATTGATCCCCATTGATCCCCATTGATCCCCATTGACCCCTATTGACCCAATTGACCCATTGATCCCCATTGACCCCCATTGGATCCCATTGACCCCATTGGTCCCATTGGCCCCATTGACCCCACTGACCCCATTGATCCCCATTGACCCCATTGACCCCATTGATCCCCATTGTCCCCATTGACCCCCTTTATTCCCAATGACCCCATTGATCCCCATTGGATCCCATTGATCCCATTGACACCCATTGACCCCATTGACCCCATTGACCCCATTGACTCCATTGTCCCCACTGACCCCAATGACCCCATTAACCCCATTGACCCCATTGTCCCCATTGACCCCCATTGGATCCCATTGATCCCATTTACCCCATTGACCCCACTGACTGCATTGATCCCCATTGACCCCAATGACCCTATTGACCCCACTACCCCATTGATCCCCATTGATCCCCATTGATCCCCATTGACCCCTATTGACCCAATTGACCCATTGATCCCCATTGACCCCCATTGGCCCCATTAATCCCCATTGGATCCCATTGACCCCATTGGTCCCATTGGCCCCATTGACCCCACTGACTCCATTGATTCCCATTGTCCCCATTGACCCCCTTTATTCCCATTGACCCCATTGATCCCCATTGGATCCCATTGATCCCATTGACACCCATTGACCCCATTGACCCCAATGACCCCACTAACCCCATTGACCCCAATGACCCCATTAACCCATTAACCCCATTGTCCCCATTGACTCCATCGACCCCATTGACCCCATTGACCCATTGATCCCCATTGACCCCCATTGGATCCCATTGACCCCATTAGTCCCATTGGCCCCATTGACCCCACTGACTCCATTGATTCCCATTGACCCCATTGATCCCCATTGTCCCCATTGACCCCCTTTATTCCCAATGACCCCATTGATCCCCATTGGATCCCATTGATCCCATTGACACCCATTGACCCCATTGACCCCATTGACCCCATTGTCCCCATTGACCCCATTGTCCCCATTGACCCCATTGGCCCCAATGACCCCATTGACCCCATTGACCCCATTTACCCCATTTACCCCATTGACCCCACTGACTGCATTGATCCCCATTGACCCCAATGACCCTATTGTCCCCATTGACCCCATTGACTCCATTGACCCCATTGTCCCCATTGATCCCATTGACCCCATTGACCCCATTGATCCCATTGATCCCATTGACCCCCATTGGATCCCATTGTCCCCATTGACCCCATTGACCCCATTGTCCCCATTGACCCCATTGACCCCTATTGACCCAATTGTCCCCATTGACCCCATTGACCCCATTGACCCCATTGTCCCCATTGACCCCATTAACCCCATTGTCCCCATTGACCCCATTAACCCCATTGACCCCATTGTCCCCATTGTCCCCATTGACCCCATTGACCCCATTGACCCCAATGACCCCATTAACCCCATTGACCCCATTGATCCCATTGACTCCATTGACCCCCATTGGATCCCATTGTCCCCATTGACTCCATTGACCCCATTGTCCCGATTGACCCCATTGACCCCATTGATCCCATTGACCCCATTGACCCCATTGATCCCATTGACCCCATTGACTCCATTGACCCCATTGACCCCATTGACCCCATTGTCCCCATTGACCCCCATTGGATCCCATTGATCCCATTTACCCCATTGACCCCACTGACTGCATTGATCCCCATTGACCCCAATGACCCTATTGACCCCACTACCCCATTGATCCCCATTGATCCCCATTGATCCCCATTGACCCCTATTGACCCAATTGACCCATTGATCCCCATTGACCCCATTGGCCCCATTGACCCCCATTGGATCCCATTGACCCCATTGGTCCCATTGGCCCCATTGACCCCATTGTCCCCATTGACACTATTGGTCCCATTGGCCCCATTGACCCCATTGTCCCCATTGACCCCATTGACCCCATTGATCCCATTGACTCCATTGACCCCATTGACCCCATTGGCCCCATTGACCCCCATTGGATCCCATTGATCCCATTTACCCCATTGACCCCACTGACTGCATTGATCCCCATTGACCCCAATGACCCTATTGACCCCACTACCCCATTGATCCCCATTGATCCCCATTGATCCCCATTGACCCCTATTGACCCAATTGACCCATTGATCCCCATTGACCCCATTGGCCCCATTGACCCCATTGGATCCCATTGACCCCATTGGTCCCATTGGCCCCATTGACCCCACTGACCCCATTGACCCCATTGGCCCCATTGACCCCCATTGGATCCCATTGACCCCATTGGTCCCATTGACCCCATTGTCCCCATTGTCCCCATTGACCCCCATTGGATCCCATTGTCCCCATTGACCCCATTGACCCCATTAACCCCATTGACCCCATTGACCCCATTAACCCCATTGACCCCATTGACCCCATTGACCCCATTGATCCCATTGATCCCATTGACCCCATTGACCCCATTGATCCCATTGACCCCATTGACCCCATTGACCCCATTGATCCCATTGATCCCATTGACCCCATTGACCCCATTGACCCCATTGACCCCCATTGGATCCCATTGTCCCCCTCGACCCCATTGACCCCATTGACCCCATTGACCCCATTGACCCCATTAACCCCATTGACCCCATTAACCCCATTAATCCCATTGACCCCATTGATCCCATTGATCCCATTTGACCCCACAGTGTCGGACCGGGATCGGAACCTGCTGGTTTATATGTACCTGCCTGAGGGTGAGTATTATGGGATGGCAGCAAGGGATTATGGGATGGATGGGGGTATTATGGGATGGATGGGGGTATTATGGGATGGATGGGGGTATTATGGGATGGATGGATGGATGGGGGTATTATGGGATGGATGGGGGTATTATGGGATGGATGGATGGGGGTATTATGGGATGGATGGATGGGGGTATTATGGGATGGATGGGGGTATTATGGGATGGATGGATGGATGGGGGTATTATGGGATGGATGGATGGGGGTATTATGGGATGGATGGGGGTATTATGGGATGGATGGATGGATGGGGGTATTATGGGATGGATGGATGGGGGTATTATGGGATGGATGGGGGTATTATGGGATGGATGGGGGGATTATGGGATGGATGGATGGGGGTATTATGGGATGGATGGATGGGGGTATTATGGGATGGATGGGGGGATTATGGGATGGATGGGGGGATTATGGGATGGATGGGGGTATTATGGGATGGATGGATGGGGGCATTATGGGATGGATGGATGGGGGTATTATGGGATGGATGGGGGTATTATGGGATGGATGGGGGTATTATGGGATGGATGGATGGATGGGGGTATTATGGGATGGATGGATGGGGGTATTATGGGATGGATGGATGGGGGTATTATGGGATGGATGGGGGTATTATGGGATGGATGGGGGTGTTATGGGATGGATGGGGGTATTATGGGATGGATGGATGGGGGCATTATGGGATGGATGGATGGGGGTATTATGGGATGGATGGGGGCATTATGGGATGGCTGGGGGTATGATGGGCTGTGTTGGTGTCAGCCAAGGAGAGCTTTTGGGGGGTATTATGGGATGGATTTGGGTCATTATGGGCTGTATTGGGCTATTATGGGATGGCAGCATTATGGGCTGGGGGTATTATGGGCTGTATTGGGTCATTATGGGATGGATAGGGATATTATGGGATGGATTTGGGTCATTATGGGCTGTATTGGGCCATTATGGGATGGCAGCATTATGGGCTGGGGGTATTATGGGCTGTATTGGGTCATTATGGGATGGATAGGGGTATTATGGGCTGTTGTGCTTGCAGCCAAGGAGAGCTTTGGGGGGATGCGGCTGCTGCGTCGCGCCGACTTCCACGTGGGGGCCCATATCAACACGTTCTGGAGGACCCCGTGCAGGGGGGGCAGCGACGGGGCCAGGAAGGCCAACGCCTGGGAGCAGAAACACATCACATGGTTTGGTATGGGGGGGTTATATGGGGTAATGGGGGGGTATGGGAGCAGAAACACATCACATGGTTTGGTAGGGGGGGGTTATATGGGGTAATGGGGGGGTATGGGGGGTATGGGAGCAGAAACACATCACATGGTTTGGTATGGGGGGGGTTATATGGGGTAATGGGGGGGTATGGGGGGTATGGGAGCAGAAACACATCACATGGTTTGGTATGGGGGGGGTTATATGGGGCTATGGGGGGTATAGGTGGGTATGGGGTGTATGGGGGGGGATATGGGGGGTATGGGAGCAGAAACACATCACATGGTTTGGTAGGGGGGGGTTATATGGGGTAATGGGGGGTATGGGAGCAGAAACACATCACATGGTTTGGTATGGGGGGGGTTATATGGGGTAATGGGGGGTAATGGGGGGTATGGGGTGTATGGGGGGGGATATGGGGGGTATGGGAGCAGAAACACATCACGTGGTTTGGTATGGGGGGGGTATATGCTGTCCCCATTCCATCCCCCATAATGTCCCCTATTGTCCCCCCCTGCTGTCCCCATTCCATCCCCCATAATGTCCCCTATTGTCCCCCCCTACTGTCCCCATTCCATCCCCCATATAATGTCCCCTATTGTCCCCCCTACTGTCCCCATTCCATCCCCCATAATGTCCCCTATTGTCCCCCTTGCTGTCCCCATTCCATCCCCCATATAATGTCCCCTATTGTCCCCCCTACTGTCCCCATTCCATCCCCCATAATGTCCCCTATTGTCCCCCCCTACTGTCCCCATTCCATCCCCCATATAATGTCCCCTATTGTCCCCCCTACTGTCCCCATTCCATCCCCCATAATGTCCCCTATTATCCCCCCTACTGTCCCCATTCCATCCCCCATAATGTCCCCTATTGTCCCCCCCTACTGTCCCCATTCCATCCCCCATAATGTCCCCTATTGTCCCCCCCTGCTGTCCCCATTCCATCCCCCATAATGTCCCCTATTGTCCCCCCTACTGTCCCCATTCCATCCCCCATATAATGTCCCCTATTGTCCCCCCATGCTGTCCCCATTCCATCCCCCATATAATGTCCCCTATTGTCCCCCCTGCTGTCCCCATTCCATCCCCCATATAATGTCCCCTATTGTCCCCCCCCCGTCCCCATTCCATCCCCCATAATGTCCCCTATTATCCCCCCTTGCTGTCCCCATTCCATCCCCCATAATGTCCCCTATTATCCCCCCTTGCTGTCCCCATTCCATCCCCCATATAATGTCCCCTATTATCCCCCCCTACTGTCCCCATTCCATCCCCCATAATGTCCCCTATTGTCCCCCCCTACTGTCCCCATTCCATCCCCCATATAATGTCCCCTATTGTCCCCCCTGCTGTCCCCATTCCATCCCCCATAATGTCCCCTATTGTCCCCCCTGCTGTCCCCATTCCATCCCCCATATTCTGTCCCCATTCCATCCCCCATAATGTCCCCTATTGTCCCCCCTGCTGTCCCCATTCCATCCCCCATAATGTCCCCTATTATCCCCCCCTACTGTCCCCATTCCATCCCCCATAATGTCCCCTATTGTCCCCTATCTGCCCCATAGCGACCCTCGATGGTGGTGTGGGGCTGCTGCTCCCCATGCAGGAGAAGACGTATCGACGGCTGCTGATGCTGCAGAACGCGCTGAGCACGATGCTGCCCCACCACGCGGGGCTCAACCCCAGGGCGTTCAGGTATGGGGCACAACGGACCCCAAACTGACCCATAGCGGCCCCATAGCGGCCCCATAATGGCCCCATAATGGCCCCATAACGGCCCCATAATGGCCACATAATGGCCCCATAACGGCCCCAATGGGCTCAACCCCAGGGCGTTCAGGTATGGGGCACAACGGACCCCAAACTGACCCATAGCGGCCCCATAATGGCCCCATAATGGCCCCATAACGGCCCCAATGGGCTCAACCCCAGGGCGTTCAGGTATGGGGCACAACGGACCCCAAACTGACCCATAGCGGCCCCATAATGGCCCCATAATGGCCCCAATGAGGCTCAACCCCAATGGGATCAACCCCAATGGGCTCAACCCCAGGGCGTTCCGGTATGGGGCACAATGGACCCCAAACTGACCCATAGCGGCCCCATAATGGCCCCATAATGGCCCCATAACGGCCCCATAATGGCCCCATAACGGCCCCAATGGGCTCAACCCCAGGGCGTTCAGGTATGGGGCACAACGGACCCCAAACTGACCCATAGCGGCCCCATAGCGGCCCCATAACGGCCCCATAATGGCCCCAATGAGGCTCAACCCCAATGGGCTCAACCCCAATGGGCTCAACCCCAATGAGGCTCAACCCCAATGGGCTCAACCCCAATGGGGCTCAACCCCAATGAGGCTCAACCCCAATGAGGCTCAACCCCAAAGGGCTCAACCCCAATGAGGCTCAACCCCAATGAGGCTCAACCCCAATGGGCTCAACCCCAATGGGGCTCAACCCCAATGAGGCTCAACCCCAATGGGCTCAACCCCAATGAGGCTCAACCCCAAAGGGCTCAACCCCAATGGGCCCAACCCCAATGGGGCTCAACCCCAATGGGCTCAACCCCAATGGGCCCAACCCCAATGGGGCTCAACCCCAATGGGCTCAACCCCAATGGGGCTCAACCCCAATGGGGCTCAACCCCAATGGGCCCAACCCCAATGGGCTCAACCCCAATGGGCCCAACCCCAATGGGCTCAACCCCAATGGGCTCAACCCCAATGAGGCTCAACCCCAATGGGCTCAACCCCAATGAGGCTCAACCCCAATGAGGCTCAACCCCAATGGGCTCAACCCCAATGAGGCTCAACCCCAATGAGGCTCAACCCCAATGGGCTCAACCCCAATGGGGCTCAACCCCAATGAGGCTCAACCCCAAAGGGCTCAACCCCAATGAGGCTCAACCCCAATGGGCTCAACCCCAATGAGGCTCAACCCCAATGAGGCTCAACCCCAATGGGGCTCAACCCCAATGGGCCCAACCCCAATGAGGCTCAACCCCAATGGGCTCAACCCCAATGAGGCTCAACCCCAAAGGGCTCAACCCCAATGAGGCTCAACTCCAATGGGGCTCAACCCCAATGAGGCTCAACCCCAATGAGGCCCAACCCCAATGAGGCTCAACCCCAATGAGGCTCAACCCCAATGGGCTCAACCCCAATGAGGCTCAACCCCAATGGGCTCAACCCCAATGGGCTCAACCCCAATGAGGCTCAACCCCAATGGGCTCAACCCCAATGGGCTCAACCCCAATGGGCCCAACCCCAATGGGCTCAACCCCAATGAGGCTCAACTCCAATGGGGCTCAACCCCAATGAGGCTCAACCCCAATGAGGCCCAACCCCAATGAGGCTCAACCCCAATGAGGCTCAACCCCAATGGGCTCAACCCCAATGGGCTCAACCCCAATGAGGCTCAACCCCAAAGGGCTCAACCCCAATGAGGCTCAACCCCAATGAGGCCCAACCCCAATGAGGCTCAACCCCAATGAGGCTCAACCCCAATGGGCTCAACCGCAATGAGGCTCAACCCCAATGGGCTCAACCCCAATGGGCTCAACCCCAATGGGCTCAACCCCAATGAGACTCAACCCCAATGAGGCTCAACCCCAATGAGGCTCAACCCCAAAGGGCTCAACCCCAATGAGGCTCAACCCCAAAGGGCTCAACCCCAATGAGGCTCAACCCCAAAGGGCTCAACCCCAATGAGGCTCAACCCCAATGGGCTCAACCCCAATGAGGCTCAACCCCAATGGGCTCAACCCCAATGGGGCTCAACCCCAATGAGGCTCAACCCCAATGAGGCTCAACCCCAAAGGGCTCAACCCCAATGAGGCTCAACCCCAATGAGGCTCAACCCCAATGGGCTCAACCCCAATGGGGCTCAACCCCAATGAGGCTCAACCCCAATGGGCTCAACCCCAATGAGGCTCAACCCCAAAGGGCTCAACCCCAATGGGCCCAACCCCAATGGGGCTCAACCCCAATGGGCTCAACCCCAATGGGCCCAACCCCAATGGGGCTCAACCCCAATGGGCTCAACCCCAATGGGGCTCAACCCCAATGGGGCTCAACCCCAATGGGCCCAACCCCAATGGGCTCAACCCCAATGGGCCCAACCCCAATGGGCTCAACCCCAATGGGCTCAACCCCAATGAGGCTCAACCCCAATGGGCTCAACCCCAATGAGGCTCAACCCCAATGAGGCTCAACCCCAATGGGCTCAACCCCAATGAGGCTCAACCCCAATGAGGCTCAACCCCAATGGGGCTCAACCCCAATGGGCCCAACCCCAATGAGGCTCAACCCCAATGGGCTCAACCCCAATGAGGCTCAACCCCAAAGGGCTCAACCCCAATGAGGCTCAACTCCAATGGGGCTCAACCCCAATGAGGCTCAACCCCAATGAGGCCCAACCCCAATGAGGCTCAACCCCAATGAGGCTCAACCCCAATGGGCTCAACCCCAATGAGGCTCAACCCCAATGGGCTCAACCCCAATGGGCTCAACCCCAATGAGGCTCAACCCCAATGGGCTCAACCCCAATGGGCTCAACCCCAATGGGCCCAACCCCAATGGGCTCAACCCCAATGAGGCTCAACTCCAATGGGGCTCAACCCCAATGAGGCTCAACCCCAATGAGGCCCAACCCCAATGAGGCTCAACCCCAATGAGGCTCAACCCCAATGAGGCTCAACCCCAATGGGCTCAACCCCAATGGGCTCAACCCCAATGAGGCTCAACCCCAAAGGGCTCAACCCCAATGAGGCTCAACCCCAATGAGGCCCAACCCCAATGAGGCTCAACCCCAATGAGGCTCAACCCCAATGGGCTCAACCGCAATGAGGCTCAACCCCAATGGGGCTCAACCCCAATGGGCTCAACCCCAATGGGCTCAACCCCAATGAGGCTCAACCCCAATGAGACTCAACCCCAATGAGGCTCAACCCCAATGAGGCTCAACCCCAAAGGGCTCAACCCCAATGAGGCTCAACCCCAAAGGGCTCAACCCCAATGAGGCTCAACCCCAAAGGGCTCAACCCCAATGAGGCTCAACCCCAATGAGGCTCAACCCCAATGAGGCTCAACCCCAATGAGGCTCAACCCCAAAGGGCTCAACCCCAATGAGGCTCAACCCCAATGAGGCTCAACCCCAATGGGCTCAACCCCAATGAGGCTCAACCCCAATGTCCCCCCAAAGCCCCCAATGCCCCCATTATCCCCCCATTATCCCCCCAGTGTCCCCCAATGGCCCCTATTCTCCCCCCCAATGTCCCCCATATGGCCCCCCAATGGCCCCCATTATCCCCCCAATGTCCCCCCATATTCCCCCAATGTCCCCAATGTCACTCAGTGTCCCCCAATGGCCCCCAATGGCCCCCATTATCCCCCCAATGTCCCCCCATCTCCCCCCCAATGGCCCCCATTATCCCCCCAATGTCCCCCCATCTCCCCCCCAATGGCCCCCATTATCCCCCCAATGGCCCCCATTATCCCCCCAATGTCCCCCCATATTCCCCCAATGTCCCCAATGTCACTCAGTGTCCCCCAATGGCCCCCAATGGCCCCCATTCTCCCCCCAATGTCCCCCCATCTCCCCCCATTGCCCCCAATGCCCCCCATTCTCCCTCCCATTCTCCCCCCAATGTCTCCCATGTCCCCCCCCCATGCCCCCCCATGTACCCCCCCTTCTGTCCCCCCTCTGACGCCCCCCTGTGTCCCCCATTATCCCCCCCAATGCCCCCAATGTCCCCCAGTGTCCCCCATTATCCCCCCAGTGCCCCCCCAAAGCCCCCAATGCCCCCATTTTCCCCCCCAGTGCCCCCCAATGTCCCCCATTATCCTCCCAATGCCACCAATGTCCCTCCAGTGCCCCCCAATGGCCCCCATTATCCCCCAATGGCCCCAATGACCCCCACTCTCCCCCCCAATGTCCCCCAGTGCCCCCCCAGTGTCCCCCATTATCCTCCCAATGTCCCCCAATGGACCCAAATGGCCCCTATTGGCCCCCATTATCCCCCCAGTGCCCCCCCAAAGCCCCCAATGGCCCCCATTCTCCCCCCCAATGTCCCCCTTATTGCCCCCCCAATGGCCCCCATTCTCCCCCCCAATGTCTCCCCATATCCCCCCCATGTCCCCCCCCATTTCCCCCCTCTGACGCCCCCGTATGTCCCCGCCAATGCCCCCAATGTCCCCCATTATCCTCCCAATGCCCCCAATGTCCCTCCAGTGTCCCCCTATGTCCCCCCATATCCCCCAGGCTTCCCCCATTCTTCCCCCCAGTGTCCCCCAATGCCCCCAATGTTCCCCAGTATCCCCCCATGTCCCCCATTATGTCCCCCCAATGCCCCCAATGTCCCCCCAATGCCCCCCATTCTCCCCCCCAATGTCTCCCCATACCCCCCCATGTCCCCCCCCATGTCCCCCCTCTGATGCCCCCATATGTCCCCCATTCTCCCTCCCAATGGCCCCCTTATTGCCCCCCAACGTCCCCAATGGCCCCCATTCTCCCAGTGTCTCCCCATGTCCCCCCCATATCCCCCCTCTGACGCCCCCATATCCCCCCCATATCCCCCCAATGTCCACCCATATCCCCCCATATCCCCCCCATATCCCCCCAATGTCCCCCCATATCCCCCTATATCCCCCCATATCCCCCCCATATCCCCCCCATATCCCCCCATATCCCCCCCATATCCCCCCAATGTCCCCCCATATCCCCCTATATCCCCCTATATCCCCCCTATATCCCCCCATATTCCCCCATATCCCCCCATATCAACCCATATCTCCCCCTATATCCCCCCATATCCCCCCTATATCCCCCCTATCCCCCCATATCCTCCTATATCCCCCTTATATCCCCCCCATATCCCCCCATATCCCCCTATATCCCCCCATATCCCCCTATATCCCCCCATATCCCCCCTATATCCCCCCATATCCCCCCATATCCTCCTATATCCCCCCTATATCCCCCCCATATCCCCCCATACCCCCCCATATACCCCCCATATCCCCCGATATCCCCCCATATCCCCCTTTTTCCCCCCATATCCCCCCATATCCCCCCATATCCCCCCCATATCCCCCCCATATCCCCCCATATCCCCCCCATATCCCCCCATATCCCCCCATATCCCCCCCAATGTCCCCCCATATCCCCCTATATCCCCCTATATCCCCCCTATATCCCCCCATATCCCCCCTATATCCCCCCATATCCCCCCATATCCTCCTATATCCCCCCTATATCCCCCCCATATCCCCCCATATCCCCCTATATCCCCCTTTTTCCCCCCTTATCCCCCCCATATCCCCCCATATCCCCCCATATCCCCCCCATATCCCCCCCATATCCCCCCATATCCCCCCTCTGACACCCCCATATCCCCCTATATCCCCCCCATATCCCCCCATATCCCCCCCATATCCCCCCCATATCCCCCCATATCCCCCCATATCCCCCCCATATCCCCCCCATATCCCCCCAATGTCCCCCCATGTCCCCCTATATCCCCCCATATCCCCCCCATATCCCCCCCAAATCCCCCCTCTGACGCCCCCATATCCTTCCATATCCCCCCTTATCCCCCCATATCCCCCCATATCCCCCCAAATCCCCCCCATATCCCCCCCATATCCCCCCATATCCCCCCATATCCCCCCTCTGACACCCCCATATCCTTCCATATCCCCCCATATCCCCCCATATCCCCCCATATCCCCCCATTGCCCCCCATATTCCCCCCATATCCCCCCATATCCCCCCATATCCCCCCCATATCCCCCCATATCCCCCCATATCACCCCATATCCCCCTTTTTCCCCCCTTATCCCCCCTATATCCCCCCATATCCCCCCCATATCCCCCCCTATATCCCCCCATATCCCCCCCATCTCCCCCCATATCCCCCCATATCACCCCATATCCCCCCCTATATCCCCCCATATCCCCCCCATCTCCCCCCATACCCCCCCATATGCCCCCATATCCCCCCCATATCCCCCCCATATCCCCCCATATCCCCCCATACCCCCCCATATCCCCCCATATCCCCCCCATATCCCCCCTCTGACACCCCCATATCCCCCCATATCCCCCCATATCCCCCCCATATCCCCCCATATCCCCCCCTATATCCCCCCATATCCCCCCCATCTCCCCCCATATCCCCCCATATCACCCCATATCCCCCCCTATATCCCCCCATATCCCCCCCATCTCCCCCCATATCCCCCCATATCACCCCATATCCCCCCCTATATCCCCCCATATCCCCCCCATATCCCCCCATACCCCCCCATATGCCCCCATATCCCCCCCATATCCCCCCCATATCCCCCCATATCCCCCCATACCCCCCCATATCCCCCCATATCCCCCCCATATCCCCCCTCTGACACCCCCATATCCCCCCATATCCCCCCATATCCCCCCCATATCCCCCCATATCCCCCCATATCCCCCCATATCCCCTTCATATCCCCCCATATCCCCCCATATCCCCCCCATATCCCCCCATATCCCCCCATATCCCCCCCATATCCCCTTCATATCCCCCCATATCCCCCCATATCCCCCCATATCCCCCCCATATCCCCCCTCTGACACCCCCATATCCCCCCTATATCCCCCCATATCCCCCCCATATCCCCCCCATATCCCCCCATATCCCCCCATATCCCCCCATATCACCCCATATCTCCCCCTATATCCCCCCATATCCCCCCTATATCCCCCATATCCCCCCATATCCTCCTATATCCCCCCTATATCCCCCCCATATCCCCCCATATCCCCCTATATCCCCCTTTTTCCCCCCTTATCCCCCCATACCCCCCCATATGCCCCCATATCCCCCCCATATCCCCCCCATATCCCCCCATATCCCCCCATACCCCCCCATATCCCCCCATATCCCCCCCATATCCCCCCATATCCCCCCATATCCCCCCATATCCCCTTCATATCCCCCCATATCCCCCCATATCCCCCCCATATCCCCCCATATCCCCCCATATCCCCCCCATATCCCCTTCATATCCCCCCATATCCCCCCATATCCCCCCCATATCCCCCCTCTGACACCCCCATATCCCCCCATATCCCCCCATATCCCCCCCATATCCCCCCATATCCCCCCCATATCCCCCCCTATATCCCCCCATATCCCCCCCATCTCCCCCCATATCCCCCCATATCACCCCATATCCCCCCCTATATCCCCCCATATCCCCCCCATCTCCCCCCATATCCCCCCATATCACCCCATATCCCCCCCTATATCCCCCCATATCCCCCCCATATCCCCCCATACCCCCCCATATGCCCCCATATCCCCCCCATATCCCCCCCATATCCCGCCATATCCCCCCATACCCCCCCATATCCCCCCATATCCCCCCCATATCCCCCCTCTGACACCCCCATATCCCCCCATATCCCCCCATATCCCCCCCATATCCCCCCATATCCCCCCATACCCCCCCATATACCCCCCATATCCCCCGATATCCCCCCATATCCCCCTTTTCCCCCCATATCCCCCCATATCCCCCCATATCCCCCCCATATCCCCCCCATATCCCCCCATATCCCCCCCATATCCCCCCATATCCCCCCATATCCCCCCCAATGTCCCCCCATATCCCCCTATATCCCCCTATATCCCCCCTATATCCCCCCATATCCCCCCTATATCCCCCCATATCCCCCCATATCCTCCTATATCCCCCCTATATCCCCCCCATATCCCCCCATATCCCCCTATATCCCCCTTTTTCCCCCCTTATCCCCCCCATATCCCCCCATATCCCCCCATATCCCCCCCATATCCCCCCCATATCCCCCCATATCCCCCCTCTGACACCCCCATATCCCCCTATATCCCCCCCATATCCCCCCATATCCCCCCCATATCCCCCCCATATCCCCCCATATCCCCCCATATCCCCCCATATCCCCCCCATATCCCCCCAATGTCCCCCCATGTCCCCCTATATCCCCCCATATCCCCCCCATATCCCCCCCAAATCCCCCCTCTGACGCCCCCATATCCTTCCATATCCCCCTTATCCCCCATATCCCACCATATCCCCCCAAATCCCCCCCATATCCCCCCCATATCCCCCCATATCCCCCCATATCCCCCCTCTGACACCCCCATATCCTTCCATATCCCCCCATATCCCCCCATATCCCCCCATATCCCCCCATTGCCCCCCATATTCCCCCCATATCCCCCCATATCCCCCCATATCCCCCCCATATCCCCCCATATCCCCCCATATCACCCCATATCCCCCTTTTTCCCCCCTTATCCCCCCTATATCCCCCCATATCCCCCCCATATCCCCCCCTATATCCCCCCATATCCCCCCCATCTCCCCCCATATCCCCCCATATCACCCCATATCCCCCCCTATATCCCCCCATATCCCCCCCATCTCCCCCCATACCCCCCCATATGCCCCCATATCCCCCCCATATCCCCCCCATATCCCCCCATATCCCCCCATACCCCCCCATATCCCCCCATATCCCCCCCATATCCCCCCTCTGACACCCCCATATCCCCCCATATCCCCCCATATCCCCCCCATATCCCCCCATATCCCCCCCTATATCCCCCCATATCCCCCCCATCTCCCCCCATATCCCCCCATATCACCCCATATCCCCCCCTATATCCCCCCATATCCCCCCCATCTCCCCCCATATCCCCCCATATCACCCCATATCCCCCCCTATATCCCCCCATATCCCCCCCATATCCCCCCATACCCCCCCATATGCCCCCATATCCCCCCCATATCCCCCCCATATCCCCCCATATCCCCCCATACCCCCCCATATCCCCCCATATCCCCCCCATATCCCCCCTCTGACACCCCCATATCCCCCCATATCCCCCCATATCCCCCCATATCCCCCCATATCCCCCCATATCCCCCCATATCCCCTTCATATCCCCCCATATCCCCCCATATCCCCCCCATATCCCCCCATATCCCCCCATATCCCCCCCATATCCCCTTCATATCCCCCCATATCCCCCCATATCCCCCCATATCCCCCCCATATCCCCCCTCTGACACCCCCATATCCCCCCTATATCCCCCCATATCCCCCCATATCCCCCCCATATCCCCCCATATCCCCCCATATCCCCCCATATCACCCCATATCTCCCCCTATATCCCCCCATATCCCCCCTATATCCCCCCATATCCCCCCATATCCTCCTATATCCCCCCTATATCCCCCCCATATCCCCCCATATCCCCCTATATCCCCCTTTTTCCCCCCTTATCCCCCCATACCCCCCCATATGCCCCCATATCCCCCCCATATCCCCCCCATATCCCCCCATATCCCCCCATACCCCCCCATATCCCCCCATATCCCCCCCATATCCCCCCATATCCCCCCATATCCCCCCATATCCCCTTCATATCCCCCCATATCCCCCCATATCCCCCCCATATCCCCCCATATCCCCCCATATCCCCCCCATATCCCCTTCATATCCCCCCATATCCCCCCATATCCCCCCCATATCCCCCCTCTGACACCCCCATATCCCCCCATATCCCCCCATATCCCCCCCATATCCCCCCATATCCCCCCCATATCCCCCCTATATCCCCCCATATCCCCCCCATCTCCCCCCATATCCCCCCATATCACCCCATATCCCCCCCTATATCCCCCCATATCCCCCCCATCTCCCCCCATATCCCCCCATATCACCCCATATCCCCCCCTATATCCCCCCATATCCCCCCCATATCCCCCCATACCCCCCCATATGCCCCCATATCCCCCCCATATCCCCCCCATATCCCGCCATATCCCCCCATACCCCCCCATATCCCCCCATATCCCCCCCATATCCCCCCTCTGACACCCCCATATCCCCCCATATCCCCCCATATCCCCCCATATCCCCCCATATCCCCCCATATCCCCCCATATCCCCTTCATATCCCCCCATATCCCCCCATATCCCCCCCATATCCCCCCATATCCCCCCATATCCCCCCCATATCCCCTTCATATCCCCCCATATCCCCCCATATCCCCCCATATCCCCCCCATATCCCCCCTCTGACACCCCCATATCCCCCCTATATCCCCCCATATCCCCCCCATATCCCCCCCATATCCCCCCATATCCCCCCATATCCCCCCATATCACCCCATATCTCCCCCTATATCCCCCCATATCCCCCCTATATCCCCCCATATCCCCCCATATCCTCCTATATCCCCCCTATATCCCCCCCATATCCCCCCATATCCCCCTATATCCCCCTTTTTCCCCCCTTATCCCCCCTATATCCCCCCATATCCCCCCCATATCCCCCTCTGACACCCCCATATCCCCCTATATCCCCCCCATATCCCCCCATATCCCCCCATATCCCCCCCATATCCCCCCATATCACCCCATATCCCCCTATATCCCCCCATATCCCCCCATATCCCCCCATATCCCCCCCATATTCCCCCCATATGCCCCCCATATCCCCCCCATATCCCCCTATATCCCCCCATATCCCCCCATATCCCCCCATATCCCCCCTCTGACACCCCCATATCCCCCTATATCCCCCCCATATCCCCCCATATCCCCCCATATCCCCCCATATCCCCCCATATCTCCCCATATCCCCCCATATCCCCCCATATCCCCCCCATATCCCCCCATATCCCCCCCATATCCCCCCATATCCCCCCATATCCCCCATATCCCCCCCATATCCCCCCATATCCCCCCATATCCCCCCATATCCCCCCATATCCCCCCATATCCCCCCATATCCCCCCATATCCTCCTATATCCCCCCATATCCCCCCATATCCCCCCATTGCCCCCAGGCTCCTTCAGGCTGAGCGCCGGCTCCTGCAGAACGCTGTTCGCAACGTGCTGGATGGGGAACTGCTGCAGAGATTCCTCTACCTCAGCACCATGGAGAGGGCAGAGCTGGCCAAGAAGATCGGCACCACCCCCGACATCGTGAGGATATGGGGGGAGATATGGGGTCTATGGGGTGATATGGGGTAATATGGGGTTATGGGGTGATATGGGGGATATGGGGTGACATGGGGTTATGGGGTGATATGGGGTTATGGGGTGATATGGGGTGAATAGGGTTATGGGGTGATATGGGGGATATGGGGTGACATGGGGTTATGGGGTGACATGGGGTCTATGGGGTGATATGGGATCTATGGGGTTATGGGGTGATATGAGGTCAGTGGGGTATATGGGGTAATAGGGGGTTATGGGGTTATGGGGTGATATGGGGTTATGGGGTGATATGGGGTTATGGGGTGGATGGGGTTATATGGGGTTATATGGGGTTATGGGGTGATATGGGGTTATGGGGTGATATGGGGTGAATAGGGTTATAGGGTGATATGGGGTCTATGGGGTGATATGGGGTTATGGGGTGATAGGGGGTGATATGGGGTTCTGGGGTGATATGGGGGATATGGGGTGTATGGGGTTATGGGGTGATATGGGGTCTATGGGGTGATATGGGATCTATGGGGTTATGGGGTGATATGAGGTCAGTGGGGTATATGGGGTAATAGGGGGTTATGGCGTGGATGGGGTTATGGGGTGATATGGGGTTATGGGGTGAATAGGGTTATGGGGTGATATGGGGTGAATAGGGTTATGGGGTGATATGGGGGATATGGGGTGATATGGGGTGTATGGGGTGATGGGGGGGGTCTATGGGGTTATGGGGTGTATGGGGTGATAGGGGTTATGGGGCTATATGGGGTCTATGGGGTGATAGGGGGTTATGGGTTGTATGGGGTTATGGGGCTATATGGGGTCTATGGGGTTATGGGGTGTATGGGGTGATAGGGGTTATGGGGCTATATGGGGTCTATGGGGTGATAGGGGGTTATGGGTTGTATGGGGTTATGGGGCTATATGGGGTCTATGGGGTTATGGGGTGTATGGGGTGATAGGGGGTCATGGGGTGACATGGGGTCTATGGGGTGATATGGGATCTATGGGGTTATGGGGTGATATGAGGTCAGTGGGGTATATGGGGTAATAGGGGGTTATGGCGTGGATGGGGTTATGGGGTGATATGGGGTTATGGGGTGAATAGGGTTATGGGGTGATATGGGGTGAATAGGGTTATGGGGTGATATGGGGTTATGGGGTGATATGGGGTGAATAGGGTTATGGGGTGATATGGGGTGAATAGGGTTATGGGGTGATATGGGGGATATGGGGTGATATTGGGTGTATGGGGTGATGAGGGGGGTCTATGGGGTTATGGGGTGTATGGGGTGATAGGGGTTATGGGGCTATATGGGGTCTATGGGGTGATAGGGGGTTATGGGTTGTATGGGGTTATGGGGCTATATGGGGTCTATGGGGTTATGGGGTGTATGGGGTGATAGGGGTTATGGGGCTATATGGGGTCTATGGGGTGATAGGGGGTTATGGGTTGTATGGGGTTATGGGGCTATATGGGGTCTATGGGGTTATGGGGTGTATGGGGTGATAGGGGTTATGGGGCTATATGGTGTCATGGGGTGTATAGGGTCTATGGGGTGGTAGGGGGTTATGGGGTGATATGGGGTGAATAGGGTTATGGGGTTATGGGGTGATATGGGGCTATGGGGTGATATGGGGTTATGGGGTGATATGGGGTTATGGGGTGATATGGGGTCATAGAGTGATAGGGGGTGTGTGGGGTTATAGGGGGTTATAGGGTATATGGGGTGATAATGGGGAGTATGGGGTGATAGGGGGTTATGGGTTGTATGGGGTTATGGGGCTATATGGGGTCTGTGGGGTGTATGGGGTGATAGGGGGCTATGGGGTGATATGGGGTGAATAGGGTTATGGGGTGATATGGGGAGATATGCGGTGGTATGGGGTTATGGGGTGATATGGGGTTATGGGGTGATATGGGGCTATGGGGTGATATGGGGGATATGGGGTGATATGGGGTGAATAGGGTTATGGGGTTATGGGGTGATATGGGGCTATGGGGTGATATGGGGTGTATGGGGTGATATGGGGTCATGGGGTGTATAGGGTCTATGGGGTGGTAGGGGGTTATGGGGTGATATGGGGTGAATAGGGTTATGGGGTTATGGGGTGATATGGGGTTATGGGGTGATATGGGGTCATAGAGTGATAGGGGGTGTGTGGGGTTATAGGGGGTTATAGGGTATATGGGGTGATAATGGGGAGTATGGGGTGATAGGGGGTTATGGGGTGTATGGGGTGATAGGTGGTCTATGGGGTTATGGGGTGTATGGGGTGATAAGGGGTATATGGGGTGATATGGGGTTATGGGGTGTATGGGGTGATATGGGGTTATGGGGTCATGGGTTGTATGGGGTTTATGGGGTGATAGGGGGCTATGGGTTGATATGGGGTGAATAGGGTTATGGGGTGATATGGCGGATATGGGGTGATATGGGGTTATGGGGTGTATGGGGGGTTATGGGGTGTAGATATGGGGTCATGAGGTGATATGAGGTTATGGGGGATATGGGGTGATATGGGGGTTTATGGGATTTGGGGGCAGTTATGGGGTGGTCATGCAGTGCTTATGGGGCACTTCTAGGGCTGGCTGTGTTTTGCCCCATAGATCCATTCCCCCCACCCCACACTCAGCCCCATAGATCCACCCCACACTCAGACCCCATAGATCCACCCCCCACCCCACACTCAGCCCCATAGATCCACCCCACACTCAGCCCCATAGATCCACCCCACACTCACACCCCATAGATCCACCCCACACTCAGCCCCATAGATCCACCCCACACTGCCCCATAGATCCACCCCACACTCACACCCCATAGATCCACCCCCCACTCCACACTCAGACCCCATAGATCCACCCCCCACCCCACACTCTGCCCCATAGATCCACCCCACACTCACACCCCATAGATCCACCCCACACTCACACCCCATAGATCCACCCCACACTCAGCCCCATAGATCCACCCCACACTCTGCCCCATAGATCCACCCCACACTCACACCCCATAGATCCACCCCACACTCAGCCCCATAGATCCACCCCACACTCAGCCCCATAGATCCACCCCACACTCAGCCCCATAGATCCTCCCCCCTGCCCCATAGACCCACCCCTCAGCCCCATAGATCCACCCCACACTCTGCCCCATAGATCCACCCCACACTCAGACCCCATAGATCCACCCCACACTCAGCCCCATAGATCCACCCCACACTCACACCCCATAGATCCACCCCACACTCACACCCCATAGATCCACCCCACACTCAGCCCCATAGATCCACCCCACACTCAGATCCCATAGATCCACCCCACACTCAGCCCCATAGATCCACCCCACACTCACACCCCATAGATCCACCCCACACTCAGCCCCATAGATCCACCCCACACTCACACCCCATAGATCCACCCCACACTCACACCCCATAGATCCACCCCACACTCTGCCCCATAGATCCACCCCACACTCAGCCCCATAGATCCACCCCACACTCAGCCCCATAGATCCACCCCACACTCACACCCCATAGATCCACCCCCCACCCCACACTCAGCCCCATAGATCCACCCCACACTCTGCCCCATAGATCCACCCCACACTCACACCCCATAGATCCACCCCACACTCAGCCCCATAGATCCACCCCACACTCACACCCCATAGATCCACCCCACACTCTGCCCCATAGATCCACCCCACACTCAGCCCCATAGATCCACCCCACACTCAGCCCCATAGATCCACCCCACACTCACACCCCATAGATCCACCCCACACTCCACACTCAGCCCCATAGATCCACCCCACACTCAGCCCCATAGATCCACCCCACACTCTGCCCCATAGATCCACCCCACACTCACACCCCATAGATCCACCCCACACTCAGCCCCATAGATCCACCCCACACTCAGCCCCATAGATCCACCCCACACTCACACCCCATAGATCCACCCCACACTCAGCCCCATAGATCCACCCCACACTCAGCCCCATAGATCCACCCCACACTCACACCCCATAGATCCACCCCACACTCACACCCCATAGATCCACCCCACACTCAGCCCCATAGATCCACCCCACACTCACACCCCATAGATCCACCCCCCACTCCACACTCAGACCCCATAGATCCACCCCCCACCCCACACTCTGCCCCATAGATCCACCCCACACTCACACCCCATAGATCCACCCCACACTCACACCCCATAGATCCACCCCACACTCAGCCCCATAGATCCACCCCACACTCTGCCCCATAGATCCACCCCACACTCACACCCCATAGATCCACCCCACACTCAGCCCCATAGATCCACCCCACACTCAGCCCCATAGATCCACCCCACACTCAGCCCCATAGATCCTCCCCCCTGCCCCATAGACCCACCCCTCAGCCCCATAGATCCACCCCACACTCTGCCCCATAGATCCACCCCACACTCAGACCCCATAGATCCACCCCACACTCAGCCCCATAGATCCACCCCACACTCACACCCCATAGATCCACCCCACACTCACACCCCATAGATCCACCCCACACTCAGCCCCATAGATCCACCCCACACTCAGATCCCATAGATCCACCCCACACTCAGCCCCATAGATCCACCCCACACTCAGCCCCATAGATCCACCCCACACTCAGCCCCATAGATCCTCCCCCCTGCCCCATAGACCCACCCCTCAGCCCCATAGATCCACCCCACACTCTGCCCCATAGATCCACCCCACACTCAGACCCCATAGATCCACCCCACACTCAGCCCCATAGATCCACCCCACACTCACACCCCATAGATCCACCCCACACTCACACCCCATAGATCCACCCCACACTCAGCCCCATAGATCCACCCCACACTCAGATCCCATAGATCCACCCCACACTCAGCCCCATAGATCCACCCCACACTCACACCCCATAGATCCACCCCACACTCAGCCCCATAGATCCACCCCACACTCACACCCCATAGATCCACCCCACACTCACACCCCATAGATCCACCCCACACTCTGCCCCATAGATCCACCCCACACTCAGCCCCATAGATCCACCCCACACTCAGCCCCATAGATCCACCCCACACTCACACCCCATAGATCCACCCCCCACCCCACACTCAGCCCCATAGATCCACCCCACACTCTGCCCCATAGATCCACCCCACACTCACACCCCATAGATCCACCCCACACTCAGCCCCATAGATCCACCCCACACTCACACCCCATAGATCCACCCCACACTCTGCCCCATAGATCCACCCCACACTCAGCCCCATAGATCCACCCCACACTCAGCCCCATAGATCCACCCCACACTCACACCCCATAGATCCACCCCACACTCCACACTCAGCCCCATAGATCCACCCCACACTCAGCCCCATAGATCCACCCCACACTCTGCCCCATAGATCCACCCCACACTCACACCCCATAGATCCACCCCACACTCAGCCCCATAGATCCACCCCACACTCAGCCCCATAGATCCACCCCACACTCACACCCCATAGATCCACCCCACACTCAGCCCCATAGATCCACCCCACACTCAGCCCCATAGATCCACCCCACACTCACACCCCATAGATCCACCCCACACTCACACCCCATAGATCCACCCCACACTCAGCCCCATAGATCCACCCCACACTCACACCCCATAGATCCACCCCCCACTCCACACTCAGACCCCATAGATCCACCCCCCACCCCACACTCTGCCCCATAGATCCACCCCACACTCACACCCCATAGATCCACCCCACACTCACACCCCATAGATCCACCCCACACTCAGCCCCATAGATCCACCCCACACTCTGCCCCATAGATCCACCCCACACTCACACCCCATAGATCCACCCCACACTCAGCCCCATAGATCCACCCCACACTCAGCCCCATAGATCCACCCCACACTCAGCCCCATAGATCCTCCCCCCTGCCCCATAGACCCACCCCTCAGCCCCATAGATCCACCCCACACTCTGCCCCATAGATCCACCCCACACTCAGACCCCATAGATCCACCCCACACTCAGCCCCATAGATCCACCCCACACTCACACCCCATAGATCCACCCACACTCACACCCCATAGATCCACCCCACACTCAGCCCCATAGATCCACCCCACACTCAGATCCCATAGATCCACCCCACACTCAGCCCCATAGATCCACCCCACACTCAGCCCCATAGATCCACCCCACACTCAGCCCCATAGATCCTCCCCCCTGCCCCATAGACCCACCCCTCAGCCCCATAGATCCACCCCACACTCAGCCCCATAGATCCACCCCACACTCACACCCCATAGATCCACCCCCCACCCCACACTCAGCCCCATAGATCCACCCCACACTCACACCCCATAGATCCACCCCACACTCAGCCCCATAGATCCACCCCACACTCACACCCCATAGATCCACCCCACACTCAGCCCCATAGATCCACCCCACACTCAGCCCCATAGATCCACCCCACACTCACACCCCATAGATCCACCCCACACTCCACACTCAGCCCCATAGATCCACCCCACACTCAGACCCCATAGATCCACCCCACACTCAGCCCCATAGATCCACCCCACACTCTGCCCCATAGATCCACCCCACACTCACACCCCATAGATCCACCCCACACTCTGCCCCATAGATCCACCCCACACTCACACCCCATAGATCCACCCCACACTCACACCCCATAGATCCACCCCACACTCAGCCCCATAGATCCACCCCACACTCTGCCCCATAGATCCACCCCACACTCACACCCCATAGATCCACCCCACACTCTGCCCCATAGATCCACCCCACACTCAGCCCCATAGATCCACCCCACACTCAGCCCCATAGATCCTCCCCCCTGCCCCATAGACCCACCCCTCAGCCCCATAGATCCACCCCACACTCTGCCCCATAGATCCACCCCACACTCAGACCCCATAGATCCACCCCACACTCAGCCCCATAGATCCACCCCACACTCACACCCCATAGATCCACCCCACACTCACACCCCATAGATCCACCCCACACTCACACCCCATAGATCCACCCCACACTCTGCCCCATAGATCCACCCCACACTCAGCCCCATAGATCCACCCCACACTCACACCCCATAGATCCACCCCACACTCAGCCCCATAGATCCACCCCACACTCACACCCCATAGATCCACCCCACACTCACACCCCATAGATCCACCCCACACTCTGCCCCATAGATCCACCCCACACTCAGCCCCATAGATCCACCCCACACTCAGCCCCATAGATCCACCCCACACTCAGCCCCATAGATCCACCCCACACTCAGTCCCATAGATCCACCCCACACTCAGCCCCATAGATCCACCCCACACTCACACCCCATAGATCCACCCCACACTCACACCCCATAGATCCACCCCACACTCACACCCCATAGATCCACCCCACACTCTGCCCCATAGATCCACCCCACACTCTGCCCCATAGATCCACCCCACACTCAGCCCCATAGATCCACCCCACACTCTGCCCCATAGATCCTCCCCCTGCCCCATAGACCCACCCCTCAGCCCCATAGATCCACCCCACACTCAGCCCCATAGATCCACCCCACACTCAGATCCCATAGATCCACCCCACACTCACACCCCATAGATCCACCCCACACTCAGCCCCATAGATCCACCCCACACTCAGCCCCATAGATCCACCCCACACTCAGCCCCATAGATCCACCCCACACTCACACCCCATAGATCCACCCCACACTCAGTCCCATAGATCCACCCCACACTCAGCCCCATAGATCCACCCCACACTCTGCCCCATAGATCCTCCCCCCAACCCACCCTCAGCCCCATAGATCCACCCCCCCATCCCATACTCGGCCCCATAGATCCACCCCCCTGACCCCATAACTCAGCCCCATAGATCTGCCCCATAGATCCACCCCCCCACCCCACACTCTGCCCCATAGATCCTCCCCCCTGCCCCATAGACCCACCCCTCAGCCCCATAGATCCACCCCACACTCAGCCCCATAGATCCACCCCACACTCTGCCCCATAGATCCACCCCACACTCAGCCCCATAGATCCACCCCCCACCCCACACTCACACCCCATAGATCCACCCCACACTCAGCCCCATAGATCCACCCCACACTCACACCCCATAGATCCACCCCACACTCAGACCCCATAGATCCACCCCACACTCACACCCCATAGATCCACCCCACACTCACACCCCATAGATCCACCCCCCACCCCACACTCAGACCCCATAGATCCACCCACACTCAGCCCCATAGATCCACCCCACACTCTGCCCCATAGATCCACCCCACACTCAGACCCCATAGATCCACCCCACACTCACACCCCATAGATCCACCCCACACTCAGCCCCATAGATCCACCCCACACTCAGCCCCATAGATCCACCCCACACTCAGCCCCATAGATCCACCCCACACTCAGCCCCATAGATCCACCCCACACTCACACCCCATAGATCCACCCCACACTCAGCCCCATAGATCCACCCCACACTCTGCCCCATAGATCCACCCCACACTCAGCCCCATAGATCCACCCCACACTCAGCCCCATAGATCCACCCCACACTCACACCCCATAGATCCACCCCACACTCAGCCCCATAGATCCACCCCACACTCTGCCCCATAGATCCACCCCACACTCACACCCCATAGATCCACCCCACACTCAGCCCCATAGATCCACCCCACACTCAGCCCCATAGATCCACCCCACACTCAGCCCCATAGATCCTCCCCCTGCCCCATAGACCCACCCCTCAGCCCCATAGATCCACCCCACACTCTGCCCCATAGATCCACCCCACACTCAGACCCCATAGATCCACCCCACACTCAGCCCCATAGATCCACCCCACACTCACACCCCATAGATCCACCCCACACTCACACCCCATAGATCCACCCCACACTCAGCCCCATAGATCCACCCCACACTCAGATCCCATAGATCCACCCCACACTCAGCCCCATAGATCCACCCCACACTCACACCCCATAGATCCACCCCACACTCAGCCCCATAGATCCACCCCACACTCACACCCCATAGATCCACCCCACACTCACACCCCATAGATCCACCCCACACTCTGCCCCATAGATCCACCCCACACTCAGCCCCATAGATCCACCCCACACTCAGCCCCATAGATCCACCCCACACTCACACCCCATAGATCCACCCCCCACCCCACACTCAGCCCCATAGATCCACCCCACACTCTGCCCCATAGATCCACCCCACACTCACACCCCATAGATCCACCCCACACTCAGCCCCATAGATCCACCCCACACTCACACCCCATAGATCCACCCCACACTCTGCCCCATAGATCCACCCCACACTCAGCCCCATAGATCCACCCCACACTCAGCCCCATAGATCCACCCCACACTCACACCCCATAGATCCACCCCACACTCCACACTCAGCCCCATAGATCCACCCCACACTCAGCCCCATAGATCCACCCCACACTCTGCCCCATAGATCCACCCCACACTCACACCCCATAGATCCACCCCACACTCAGCCCCATAGATCCACCCCACACTCAGCCCCATAGATCCACCCCACACTCACACCCCATAGATCCACCCCACACTCAGCCCCATAGATCCACCCCACACTCAGCCCCATAGATCCACCCCACACTCACACCCCATAGATCCACCCCACACTCAGCCCCATAGATCCACCCCACACTCACACCCCATAGATCCACCCCACACTCACACCCCATAGATCCACCCCACACTCACACCCCATAGATCCACCCCACACTCAGCCCCATAGATCCACCCCACACTCTGCCCCATAGATCCACCCCACACTCACACCCCATAGATCCACCCCCCACCCCACACTCTGCCCCATAGATCCACCCCACACTCTGCCCCATAGATCCACCCCCCCATCCCATACTCGGCCCCATAGATCCACCCCCCTGACCCCATACTCAGCCCCATAGATCTGCCCCATAGATCCACCCCCCCACCCCACACTCTGCCCCATAGATCCTCCCCCCTGCCCCATAGACCCACCCCTCAGCCCCATAGATCCACCCCACACTCAGCCCCCATAGATCCACCCCACACTCAGCCCCATAGATCCACCCCACACTCAGCCCCATAGATCCACCCCACACTCAGCCCCATAGATCCACCCCACACTCACACCCCATAGATCCACCCCACACTCAGCCCCATAGATCCACCCCACACTCACACCCCATAGATCCACCCCACACTCACACCCCATAGACCCACCCCACACTCAGCCCCATAGATCCACCCCACACTCACACCCCATAGATCCACCCCCCACCCCACACTCAGACCCCATAGATCCACCCCCCACCCCACACTCAGCCCCATAGATCCACCCCACACTCAGACCCCATAGATCCACCCCACACTCACACCCCATAGATCCACCCCCCCACCCCACACTCAGCCCCATAGATCCACCCCACACTCAGCCCCATAGATCCACCCCACACTCAGACCCCATAGATCCACCCCCCCAGCCCCACACTCAGTCCCATAGATCCACCCACACTCAGCCCCATAGATCCACCCCACACTCCGCCCCATAGATCCACCCCACACTCACACCCCATAGATCCACCCCACACTCTGCCCCATAGATCCACCCCACACTCAGCCCCATAGATCCTCCCCCCCTGCCCCATAGACGCACCCCTCAGCCCCATAGATCCACCCCACACTCTGCCCCATAGATCCACCCCACACTCACACCCCATAGATCCACCCCACACTCAGCCCCATAGATCCACCCCACACTCCGCCCCATAGATCCACCCCACACTCAGCCCCATAGATCCACCCCACACTCAGCCCCATAGATCCACCCCACACTCACACCCCATAGATCCACCCCACACTCAGCCCCATAGATCCTCCCCCCTGCTCCATAGACGCACCCCTCAGCCCCATAGATCCACCCCACACTCCGCCCCATAGATCCACCCCACACTCAGCCCCCATAGATCCACCCCACACTCACACCCCATAGATCCACCCCACACTCACACCCCATAGATCCACCCCACACTCAGCCCCATAGATCCACCCCACACTCACACCCCATAGATCCACCCCACACTCAGCCCCATAGATCCACCCCACACTCAGCCCCATAGATCCTCCCCCCAACCCACCCTCAGCCCCATAGATCCACCCCCCCATCCCATACTCGGCCCCATAGATCCACCCCCCTGACCCCATACTCAGCCCCATAGATCTGCCCCACACTCAGACCCCATAGATCCACCCCACACTCACACCCCATAGATCCACCCCACACTCTGCCCCATAGATCCTCCCCCCTGCCCCATAGACCCACCCCTCAGCCCCATAGATCCACCCCACACTCAGCCCCATAGACCCAGCCCTCACTGTGCCCCCTTTGTGCCCCACAGATCCTGGAGGACCTGCTGGAGATCGATCGTGTCACGGCTCATTTCTGACCCCCCCCCCCCCCCAAATGATTGTGGAGAATAAAGAAAACCCCCAAATTCACCCCAAAAATGGCTCCAAATGTTTCACAGTGTTCAAAGGGGTCGCGGGGCACCACGGGATGCTGTAGGGTGCCATGGGGTGCTATGGGGCATTATGGGGTGCTATGGGGTGCTATGGGGCGCTATGGGGCTCCCTGGGGCACTATGGGGTGCCCTGAGATACTATGAGGCACTATGGGGTGCTGTGGGACACTATGGGGTGCTATGGGGCTCCCTGGGGTGCTATGGGGCTCTCTGGGGTGCTAGGGGTCTCCCTGGGGTGCTATGGGGCTCTCTGGGCTCCTATGTGGCACTATGGGGGGCTATGAGGCACTGTGGGGCCCCATGGGGTGCTATGGGGCACTATGGGATGCTATGGGGCACTATGGGATGCTGTGGGGCACTATGGTGTGCTATGGGGCTCCCTGGGGTGCTATGGGGCACTATGGGGTGCTATGGGGCACCATGGGGTGCTATGGGGCACTATGGGGTGCTATGGGGCACCATAGGGTGCTATGGGGTGCTACGGGGTTCCCTGAGGCACCTTGGGGTTCTATGGGGCACTATGGGGTGCCCTGAGATACTATGGGGCACTATGGTGTGCTGTGGGGCACTATGGGGTGCTATGGGGTGCCATGGGGTGCTATGGGGCGCCATGGGGTGCTATGGGGTGCCATGGGGTGCTATGGGGCGCCATGGGGTGCTATAGGGTGCCATGGGGTGCTATGGGGCACAGTGGGGCACCCAGGGGGGCTATGAGGTGCTATGGGGCACTATGGGGTGCCCTGAGGTGCTATGGGGCACTATGGGGCACCATGGGGTGCTATGGGGCACAGTGGGGCACCCAGGGGGGCTATGAGGTGCTATGGGGCACTATGGGGTTCCCTGAAGCACCCTGGGGTGCTATGGGGCACTATAGGGTGCTATGGGACTCCCTGGGGTGCTATGGGGTGCCCTGGGATGCTATGGGGCACCCAGGGGGGCTATGAGGCACTAAGGGGTGCTATGTGGTGCTATAGGGTGCCATGGGGGGCTAGGGGGTACCCTGGGATGCTATGGGGCACTATGGGGTGCTATGGGGCGCCCAGGGGGACTATGAGGCACTATGGGGTGCTATGGGGTTCCCTGAGGCACCTTGGGGTTCTATGGGGCACTATGGGACTCCCTGAGGTGCTATGGGGCACTATGGGGTTCCCTGGGATGCTATGGGGCACAGTGAGGTGCTATGGGGCACTATGGGACACCCAGGGGGGCTATGAGGCACTATGGGCCGCTATGGGGCACTATGGGGCGCTATGGGGTGCTATGAGGCACCCAGGGGGGCTATGGGGTGCTCAGGGGTGCTATGAGGCTCTCTGGGGTCCTATGGGGTGCTATGGGGCACTATGGGGTGCTATGGGGCACTATGGGGCACTATGGGGCGCTATGGGGTGCTATGAGGCACTATGGGGTGCTATGGGGTGCTCAGGGGGGCTATGAGGCTCTCTGGGGTCCTATGGGGTGCTATGGGGCACTATGGGGAGCTATGAGGCACTATGGTGTGCTATGGGGCGCCCTGGGGGGCTATGAGGCACTATGGGGTTCCCTGAGGCTCCCTGGGGTTCTATGGGGCACTATGGGGTGCCATGGGGTTCTATGGGGTGCCCTGGGGGGCTATGAGGCACTATGGGGTGCTATGGGGTGCCCTGGGGTGCTATAGGGCACTATGGGGTGCTATGGGGTGCCCTGGGGTGCTATAGGGCACTATGGGGTGCTATGGGGCGCCCTGGGGTGCTATAGGGCACTATGGGATGCTATGGGGCACTGTGGGGTGCTGTGGGGCACTATGGGGTGTCATGGGGCTCCCTGGGGTTCTATGGGGCACTATGGGGTGCTATGGGGTGCCCTGAGATGCTATGGGGCACTATGGGGTGCCCAGGGGGGCTGTGAGGCACTATGGGGTGCTATAGGGTTCTATGGGGTGCCACGGGTCGCTATGGGGCACTATGGGGCACCCAGGGGGGCTATGAGGCACTATGGGATGCTATGAAGCACTATGGGGTGCTATGAAGCACTATGGGGTGCCATGGGGTGCTGTGGGGCACTATGGGGCACTATGGGGCGCCATGGGGTGGTATGGGGTGTTATGGGGCACCCAGGGGGGCTATGGGGCTATGCATTGAGATAAGCCTGGATGTGCTCGCTATGGGGCGCTATGGGGTGCTATGGGGCACTATGGAATGCTATGAAGCACTACGGGGTGCTATGGGGTGATATGGGCCACTATGGGGTGCTATGGGACTCTGTGGGGCACAGTGGGATGCTATGGGGCACCCTGGGGTTCTATAGGATTCTGTGGGGCACAGTGAGGTGCTATGGGGCACTATGGGGTGCCATGGGGCTCCCTGGGGTTCTATGGGGTGCTGGTGAGGTGCTTATGGGGCACTATGGGGTGCTATGGGGCACAGTGTGGTGCTATGGGGCACCCTGGGGGTGATGTGGGGCACTGAGGGACTCCCTGAGGTGTTATGGGGCACCCTATAGGATGCCGTGGGGCACTATGGAATGCTATGGGGTGCTATGGGGTGCTATGGGATGCTATGGGGTGCTATGAGGCACTATGGGATGCTATGGGGCGCTATGGGGCACAATTGGATGTTATGGGGCACTATTGGATGTTATGGGGCACAGTGGGGCGCTATGGGGCACTATTGGATGCTATGGGGTGCTATGGGGAGCTAAGGGATGCTATGGGGCACTATGGGGTGCCATGAGGCTCCCTGGGGTGCTATGGGGCGCCATGGGGTGCTATGGGGCACTATGGGGTGCTATGGGGCACAGTGAGGCGCTCGCTATGGGGCGCTGTGGAGCACCATGGGTTGCTGTGGGGCACAGTGGGGCGCTATGGGGCATAGTCGGGCACTATGGGGTGCTATGGGGTGCTATAGGGCACTATTGGATGCTATGGCGTGCTATGGGGCTCTAAGGGATGCTATGGGGCACAGTGAGGCTCTCGCTATGGGGCGCTATGGGGCACAGTGGGGCGCTATGGGGCACAGTGGGGCGCTATGGGGCGCTCGCTATGGGGTCAGGCACTCAGGTGTGTGTCCATCTCATCGCTGTTGGGCGCTATGGGGCGCTATGGGGCAGTGGTTATGGGGCAGTGGCTATGGGGCACTATAGGGGGCTATGGGGCAGTGGCTATAGGGTTCTATAGGGCGCTATGGGTTGCTATGGGGCTATGCATTAAGATAGGCCCAGATCCGCTTGCTATGGGGCTATGGGGCTCTAAGGGGCTCTAAGGGGCACTATAGGGCTCTATAGGGCTCTATGGGGCGCTATAGGGTGCTATGGGTCGCTATGTGTCTATGCACTGAGATAGGCCCGTATCCTCTCGCTATGGGGCAGTGGCTATGAGGCACTATAGGGCTCTATGGGTCACTATGGGGCAGGGCTATGCACTGAGATAGGCCCGTATGGTGTCGCTATGGGGCACTATAGGGCTCTATAGGGTTCTATAGGGCACTATAGGTCTCTATGGGTCCCTATAGGGCGCTATGCACTGAGATAGGCCCGTATGGTGTCGCTATGGGGCACTATAGGGCTCTATAGGGTTCTATAGGGCACTATAGGTCTCTATGGGTCCCTATAGGGCGCTATGCACTGAGATAGGCCCGTATCGTGTCGCTGTGGGGCTCTATAGGGTTCAATAGGGTTCTATAGGGTTCTATAGGGCTCTATAGGGCGCTATGCACTGAGATAGGCCCGTATCGTGTCGCTGTGGGGCAGGGCTATGGGGCACTATAGGGCTCTATAGGGCTCTATGGGTCGCTATGGGGCAGGGCTATGCACTGAGATAGGCCCGTATCGTGTCGCTATGGGGCAGGGTTATAGGGCGCTATAGGGCTTTATAGGGCTCTATGGGTCGCTATGGGGCAGGGCTATAGGGCGCTATGGGGCAGGGCTATGCACTGAGATAGGCCCATATGGTGTCGCTGTGGGGGCACTATAGGGCTCTATAGGGCTCTATGGGGCAGGGCTATGGGTCTATGCATTCAGATAGGCCCGTATGGTGTCGCTATGGGGCAGGGCTATAGGGTTCTATAGGGCTCTATAGGGCGCTATAGGGCTCTATGGGTCTATGCATTCAGATAGGCCTGTATGGTGTCGCTATGGGGCAGGGCTATAGGGTTCTATAGGGTTCTATAGGGCTCTATAGGGTCCCTATAGGGCGCTATGCATTCAGATAGGCCCGTATGGTGTCGCTATGGGGCACTATAGGGTTCTATAGGGTTCTATAGGGCGCTATAGGGCTCTATGGGTCTATGCATTCAGATAGGCCCGTATGGTGTCGCTGTGGGGCTCTATAGGGCTCTATAGGGCTCTATAGGGTCCCTATAGGGCGCTTTGCATTCAGATAGGCCCGTATGGTGTCACTATGGGGCTCTATAGGGTTCTATAGGGCGCTATAGGGTCCCTATAGGGCGCTATGCATTCAGATAGGCCCATATGGTGTCGCTATGGGGCAGGGCTACAGGGTGCTATAGGGCTCTATAGGGCTCTATGGGTCCCTATAGGGTGCTATGCATTCAGATAGGCCCGTATGGTGTCGCTGTGGGGCTCTATAGGGCTCTATAGGGCTCTATAGGGTCCCTATAGGGCGCTATGCATTCAGATAGGCCCGTATGGTGTCGCTGTGGGGCTCTATAGGGTTCTATGGGTCCCTATAGGGCGCTATGCATTCAGATAGGCCCGTATGGTGTCGCTGTGGGGCTCTATAGGGCTCTATGGGTCCCTATAGGGCGCTATGCATTCAGATAGGCCCATATGGTGTCGCTGTGGGGCTCTATAGGGTTCTATAGGGCGCTATAGGGTCCCTATAGGGCGCTATGCATTCCGATAGGCCCATATGGTGTCGCTATGGGGCAGGGCTATAGGGCGCTATAGGGCTCTATGGGTCTATGCATTCAGATAGGCCCGTATGGTGTCGCTATGGGGCACTATAGGGTTCTATAGGGTTCTATAGGGCGCTATAGGGCTCTATGGATCTATGCATTCAGATAGGCCCGTATGGTGTCGCTGTGGGGGCTCTATAGGGTTCTATAGGGCTCTATAGGGTCCCTATAGGGCGCTATGCATTCAGATAGGCCCGTATGGTGTCGCTGTGGGGCACTATAGGGTTCTATAGGGCTCTATAGGGCTCTATAGGGTCCCTATAGGGCGCTATGCATTCAGATAGGCCCGTATGGTGTCGCTATGGGGCACTATAGGGTTCTATAGGGCTCTATGGGGCAGGACTATGGGTCTATGCATTCAGATAGGCCCGTATGGTGTCGCTATGGGGCACTATAGGGCACTATAGGGTTCTATAGGTCTCTATGGGTCCCTATAGGGTTCTATAGGGCTCTATAGGGCTCCGTGGGGCAGGGCTATGGGTCTATGCATTCAGATAGGCCCATATGGTGTCGCTATGGGGCAGGGCTATGGGTCGCTATGGGTCGCTATAGGGCGCTATGCACTGAGATAGGCCCGTATGGTGTCGCTATGGGGCTCTATAGGGCTCTATGGGGCTCTATAGGGCTCTATGGGTCCCTATAGGGCTCTATGCACTGAGATAGGCCCGTATGGTGTCGCTATGGGGCAGAGCTATAGGTCGCTATAGGGTTCTATAGGGTTCTATAGGGCTCTATGGGTCTATGCATTCAGATAGGCCCGTATCCTGTCGCTGTGGGGCACTATAGGGTTCTATAGGGTTCTATAGGGCTCTATAGGGCTCTATGGGTCGCTATGGGTCGCTATGGGGCAGGGCTATGCATTCAGATAGGCCCGTATGGTGTCGCTATGGGGCTCTATAGGGCTCTATGGGTCGCTATGGGTCGCTATGGGGCAGGGCTATGCATTCAGATAGGCCCGTATGGTGTCGCTATGGGGCTCTATAGGGCTCTATGGGTCGCTATGGGTCGCTATGGGGCAGGGCTATGCATTCAGATAGGCCCGTATGGTGTCGCTATGGGGCTCTATAGGGCTCTATGGGTCGCTATGGGTCGCTATGGGCAGGGCTATGCATTCAGATAGGCCCGTATGGTGTCGCTATGGGGCAGGCGCCCCCACGTGGCCAATATCCGCATTGCAGCCGCCAGCAGCTTCGATCTCAGCGCCTCCAACCTAAAGGGGGGGGGGGGGGGGGGTGTTATATGGGGCCATATAGGGCACACTTATGGGGCAGCCGCCCCACACATCCCGCCCCATAGATCGAAGCCCCCCCCCCATATTATACCTGAGGGTCAGCTCGAATTTGAGGCTCTCCCAGGCGGCTCTGAGACCCCCCAAAATGGGGAGACCCGATACACGGAGACGGGCCCAGCTGCGAACTGCGCTATAATGGGGGGGGGGGTATAAGGATATAAGGGGGGGGGTCTTATATGGGGGGGGGCGTATAAGGTGGGGGGGGCCATATAAGGTGGGGGGGTTATATATGGGGGGGGGGGCATATAAGGTGGGGGGGCCATATAAGGTGGGGGGGGTTATATATGGGGGGGGCATATAAGGTGGGGGGGGGCATATAAGGTGGGGGGGGTTATATATGGGGGGGGCATATAAGGTGGGGGGGGTTGTATATGGGGGGGGGGGGCATATAAGGTGGGGGGGCCATATAAGGTGGGGGGGGGTTATATATGGGGGGGGGGCATATAAGGTGGGGGGGGCCATATAAGGTGGGGGGGGTTGTATATGGGGGGGGGCATATAAGGTGGGGGGGGGGCATATAAGGTGGGGGGGCCATATAAGGTGGGGGGGGTTATATATGGGGGGGGGCATATAAGGTGGGGGAGGCCATATAAGGTGGGGGAGGCCATATAAGGTGGGGGGGGGTTATATATGGGGGGGGGCATATAAGGTGGGGGAGGCCATATAAGGTGGGGGGGGTTGTATATGGGGGGGGGCATATAAGGTGGGGGGGGGCATATAAGGTGGGGGGGGCCATATAAGGTGGGCGGGGTTGTATATGGGGGGGGTCATATAAGGGGGGGGGGCCATATAAGGTGGGGGGGGTCGTATATGGGGGGGAAGGGGGTCATATAAGGTGGGGGTCATATATGGGGGCGGCCATATAAGGGGGGGGTCATATAAGGGGGGGGTCATATAAGGTGGGGGGGGGTCATATATGGCGGGGGGGATATAATTGGGGGGGATATATAAGTGGGGGGGGTCATATAAGTGTATGGGGGGGGCATATATGGGGGGGGCCATGTAAGGTGGGGGGGTCATATATGGTGGGGGGGGGTTATATATGGGGGGGACATATAGGATGGGGGGGTCATATAGGATGGGGGGACATATAGGATGGGGGGGCATATAGGATGGGGGGGCATATAAGGTGGGGGGGACATATAGGATGGGGGGTCATATAGGATGGGGGGGACATATAGGATGGGGGGTCATATAGGATGGGGGGGACATATAGGATGGGGGGGCATATAAGATGGGGGGGTCATATAGGATGGGGAGGACATATAGGATGGGGGGCATATAGGATGGGGGGGCATATAGGATGGGGGGGCATATAGGATGGGGGGGACATATAGGATGGGGGGCATATAAGGTGGGGGGACATATAGGATGGGGGGGTATATAAGGTGGGGGGGTCATATAGGATGGGGGGGGTCGTATATGGGGAGGGAGGGGGGTCATATAAGGGGGGGGTCATATATGGGGGGGGTCATATAAGGGAGGGGGGGAGGGGGGGAAATATAAGGTGGGGGGGTCATATAAAGTGGGGGGGGTCATATATGGGGGGGGACATATAGGAAGGGGGGGTCATATAGGATGGGGGGGTCATATAAGTTGGGGGGGCCATATAAGTGGGGGGGGACATATAAGGTGGGGGGGTCGTATATGGGGGGGAGGGTCATATAAAGGGGGGGGGGGGGGGGCCATATAAGGTGGGGGGGTCATATAAGGTTGGGGGGGCCATATAAGGTGGGGGGCCCATATAAGTGGGGGGGGGTCATATAAGGTGGGGGGGTCATATAAGTGTATGGGGGGGCATTTTAAATGGGGGGGGCCATATAAGATGGGGAGGGGGGGGCCATATAAGGTGGGGGGGGTCATATAAGGTGGGGGGGAGGGGGGTCAAATATGGG